>NC_090812.1:44801194-45101194 GCF_000390325.3 Nicotiana tomentosiformis | reverse complement strand
ATTCCGCATGACAACTTTTTATTGGTCGAAATTAAAACATCTAACCTATTAGAAAGACCCACCCATATCTACCCGTTTTTCGGACTAACCCGCCCCAATCACTAACCTGACCCGAATAAAAAGTTTAAATAAAAAAAAGATGCCCCACTTCCATCTAACCATGGATTTACATGCGTTCATTTTCTTGATTAATCTCATGTAAAGAATTATCACCGAATAAAGGTTCACGAACAAATTAAACAAACAAGAAAAACCTAGCATAAATGAGCCAATGATTTTTTTGACAATAATGTGGGACGAAAAACTAGGGGTAGTCCAACGGTTTATGATATCTTCCAAATAATCACTTTGAGATCTTTCCGTTATGTGAAAATGATTAAATTAAACTCATCTTGAATATAATGCGATTTTTGTCTATCATGTAAATTGAACTGGATGCCATAACAAGAAAAAGAAAACCACGTAGTAAATTTGCGTCTATATGTTTGCGGCAACTTCCATGGAGGTTTTGTTCCATGGAGTTTGATAGAAGTGGGGGCTCTTTTTTTTTAGTTGAACTTTTTATTCGGGTCGGGTTAGTGTTTGAAGTGGGTTAGTACGAAAAACTGGTTAGATATGGGTGGGTATTTCTAATGGGTTAGATGTTTTAATTTTGGCCAATAAGAAGTTAGCACGTGAAATTTAAATAAATATTATTTTTAATTCAGCATTGACCTAACGGTCAAAGGGCATAAGTGAACCAAAAAGGTGGATGGAGGGGTATTTTTAGCCCAATAGGTGGATGGAGAGTATTTTTAAACCTTTTCCAATAGTTTAGGGGCATTTTTAACCTTTTTCCATTTAATATAGTATAGATAAGTAAATCTTTATGGTTAAAAATTTGATAAAATAGTAATTAACCTAGTACTATTGGCTAAATAATACATAGTGTTAAAAAATTTATAACCTCTTGCTATTATGTGAGAAATAATTGGTGTTGGTGTTATGTGCATTTTAATATTAAAGTGCATTATTTCTTGTAAGGTAGTGGTTATAAATTGTCAAGAAAGTAGCCATTACTTTGGTGTAACTCATGAAATTACTAATGTCATGATCTACCACTAATTACCCACTAAAGAGTAAATTTTGTAACCACCAGCCATGTTCTATACTTTTATTATCCTACTACCTTATTATTTATTTCATGAAAGAAATTCTACACTTATAAATAGTGGTATTTCTTCCTTGTGTTTGGTATAAAAAATAATGGTAGTGTGTATGAAAAAAAGTGAACTTGGTGTAGTGAAAAAGAGAATTAAGAGAACCAGAAAATCTAAGTCTCTAACTTATTCTCTACAAAAGAGAATATTATCTATGTTGCAAGAAGGTGTTCATTTTAGAGCTTTTGACTCAACAATTTGTTTAGAGTTTGTTCGAGTCATACGAAGTTGTCGGGCTATTGTATCCTGGATGATACAAGTCAAGAGTATTACTGTTGGACCGGTGAAGATGCTACCGCAGTAGACTTGAATCTCCTTAAAGAGAGCGAGATATCCGCGCCTCAGCCTGAAGAATATTTATTTATTTTCTTTATCTTATTTTTCAAATGTGATTTTTATTTTCACCAACAATTTTAAGGAGAATTCAGTTTTTTATGCAGTTGAAAAATTAATGAATATCACGGTAGAAGCTTACTCTCTTTATAAGATGGAAAGGTAAAACCTTTTCTACTTGGTTAAGCGGAGGAAAGAAAAAAAATCTTTTTACCTTATATTTTCAAGACTATGTGATTATATTATCTATGATTATGAACTTTTATAATCCTAGAAATAGTGGGGGTAAAAGAAGTAAAAAAATTCTTGCATGAAAATTTTGAATATCCATGCATGAGTGAAAGTTGATTAAATCAAAAGAGTGTGACAAGTACATTTATCATAAGTGTTGAAATAATTCATACGTTATTGTTTGCCTCTATGTTGATGATTTGTTAATATTTAGTTTTAACATGAATATTATTGAGAAACCAAAAGCATGCTTAGTCATTTTGACATGAAAGATTTGGATGAGGCAAATGTCATTCTTGGAATGAAAACTACTAGAACATGTGATAGAACTCTCCTTGACCAACCACATTATGTTGAGAAAATTTGAATTTTTTTTTTATTGCGAGCATGTTGTAACTCCTTTTGATTCAAGTGTTCACTTATTTTCTGTGCAAAGTGACATTAATGTTATAAATCAAAAGGAATATGCTAACTTAACTGAAAGCCTGAGATATGTAACTGATTGGACTCGGCCTGATATTACATATGCAACAGGAGTACTTAGCAGGTTTACAAGTAAGCCAAATAATGAACACTGACATGCCATAACAAGAGTTATGAGGTATTTACTTGGTATAAAACTTATATGTTATTTTATAAAAAAAATTCTGTTGTACTCAAAGACTTTTATGTGGCATATTGGAACACTTTATCTGGTGATTTTTGTTCTATTACGGGTTATATTTTTACTTTGGGGGGTGGTGCTATTTGTTAGAAATCAACAAAGGAAACAATAATAGCTAACTCTACTATGGAAGCTGAACTAATTGCTTTAGTTTCAGCTAGTGAGGAAGCAAATTGGCTGAGAGATTTGTTATTTCAAATTTTTTATATTCTGAAAATCTAATTCCTCCTATTTTAATTCATTCTGATAGCACCGCTGCTATTGGTAGAGTATAAAATCGTTATTACAATGATAAATCTATACCTATAAGAAAAAAATATGATAATGTGAGATCATATTTGACAAGTGAAACCATTAATGTTGATTATGTTAAATCTTGTGATAATCTTGCAGATCCAATGACTAAGGCCTTAGCAAGAGAAATGGTCTTGAGCACATCGGGGGGGGGGGGGGGAGGGAATTGAAGCCCATAAACTCATAAGTCGTATATGAGGAAACCAATCCGGGGACTAGAGATTCTATAACCAGTTTCAACGGGAAGAACGAATCATATAATGACTTGTTTTGATATGCACTATTATATTTATTATTAATCCATCCCTATGGTGTGAGCGCATTTATCCTGTAATGATTTGCGAAATTGAGTTTTATTAACTCCTAATGGAAATTTGTAGCTCGTATGAGTGGGCTGTTAGAGTTACAAGAACACCCTTGACAGATTTTCACCAATGTGAGTGTGGAAGTAGGCCACTTCCTATGAGAATTGGGCTTTGTAATGACTCAACCGATCATTTTAACTTTTAGAACCCCGTTTCCTAAAATAAAAACTTTTTGTATGTTTTTTTAATTATTTATTACTTGCGGGGATGATTGGTTCGGGATTTGGAAGTGTTTGGGTTGAAATCGGAACACTTGGTTCCTTAAGTTGGCTTTAAAAGGCAAAGTTTGACTTCGGTCAACATTTTGAGAAAATAACCCCGGAATAGAATTTTGACGATTCCAACAGTTTCGTATGGTGATTTTGGACTTAGGAGCGTATTCAGAATTTTATTTGGAAGTCCGTAGTTAAATTAGGCTTGAAATGGCTAAAACAAGAATTTAAGTTTGAAAGTTTGACCGGGGAGTTGACTTTTTGATATCGGAGTCGGAATTCAATTTTGAAAATTTTTATAGCTCCATTATGTCAATTATGACTTGTGTGCAAAATTTGAAGTCAATCGGACTTGATTTGATAGGTTTCGACATCGAAGATAGACGTTGAAAATTTTAAGTTTCATTAAGTTTGAATTGGAGCATAATTCGTGATTTTAGCGTCGTTTTATGTGATTTGAGGTTTCAAATAAATAATTTTTTAGGACTTGTTGGTATATTTGGTTGAGGTCCCGAGAGCCTCGGGTGAGTTTCGGATGGTTAACGGATCATAAATTGGACTTAAAAAGCTGCTGCAATTTTTCCTTCTACTTGATATTTTGGGCAGTGATCGAGCCCAGATATCGAGCCCAGGGTTGAAGCTAGGGACGAGGCTCAGGATCAAAGGCATGATCGAAGGCCCAACTCGAGGGCCATGATCGAAGGCAAGGCTCGAGGGCCATGGTCGAGACCCAAGATCGAGGGTCACAATCGAAGGCCCAGCCTATATGCCATGATCGAGACCATAACCGAGGCTCAGGCTCGATGTCATAACCGAGGCCCAGCTCAAGGGCTATGATCGAGGTCACGATCGAGGCCCAGGTTCGAGGGCCATGATCGAAGCCATGATCAAGGCCTAGTTCCGAAGGCTGCCTAGGCAGATTTATAAAAGAGGGTATTCGTGCCATTTGCCATTTTTGACGAACTTGAGCTTGAGCAGAGGCAACTTTTGGCAGATTTTCAAGGAAAGACATTGGAAAAAGTGATTCCGACTCGGATTTGGTCTATATACACAAATATATCATTGTTTTCTCCATTTAATTAGTGTTTTGAGATTGAAATTTGGAAAATTTTTAGAAATCTCATAGAAATGAATTTTTGAGATTTCGGTATCGATTCGAAGTCGGATTTGAGTGAAACTGGTATGGTTGGACTCGTAATTGAATGTGTTATCGGATTTCATAACTTTTACCAGATTTTGAGATGTGGGACCCACAAACGAGTTTTTAATTAATTACAGGTTTTTTTTTATTGAAAATGTAGTATTTTCTTATAGAATTGATTCATATAAATTTTAGTGATTGTAGCGAATTATTTTTGGTTAGATTCGAGCCAATCAAAGTTGGATAATCGAGGAAAAGGCTTACTAGTGGATTAAATTGGAGGAAGACGAGGTAAGTCTCTTGTCTAATCTTGTGAGGGGAAAATTACCCCATAGGTACTTAAAGTAATAATTGTTGCTAATTGTGGGGGCTACGTACGCACGAGGTGACGAGAGTCCGTGCATAGCTACTATTAATGATAAAGTCTGGGTAGTTTAGGACTCAAAGCATGAATTACTTGTGTGTGTGTGTGTATATATATATATATATATATATATATATATATATATATATATATATATATATATATATATATTGTGAATTGTTAGATAAAGATATTAAAGGATGTAAATTCATATGCTTGATTTTGTTGTTTAAATTAATTAATTGTTAAGAGAAATTGTTCTTCCTCCCGAATTTATCTTATGATAAATATACTCTCCTTCCGGAGGTACATAAGAAAATGTCCTCCTTTCTTGTGGAGTAGGCCGAATGCCTCGGCAGGATATATGCATCTATGAATCGTGTCGCACGTCCCTCGGCAGTGTACACGATACTCTGGATCGGGCCGAACGACCTCGGCAGAAATAGTGCTTAATAATAATAATTATACGATACTTTGATAGTTTATTGCAGCTTGTGAAGGTAATTGATAAATTGAAAATCTTTGGAATTTAATGAATTATTATCCCTGCTTATTAAGGAATTATTGTTATTCTTGTAAATGAGACTAATTGATAAATTAGAAATTTATTGGGAATTGAAGGAATTTAATTAATATATTGAGAATTTTTGAAATTGAAAGAATTTAATTATTTCTGCGGGTTAAACAAATTATTGTTATATTCTGTGAATCATGCTAATTTAGATATTCTAGTTTTATTTCAATTATTATTATTGACCCATAGTGAGTGTCAAAGTCGGCCATCTCGTCTCTACCACTTCGAGATTAGGCTTGATACTTACTGGGTACACGCTGTTTACGTACTCATACTATACTTGCTGCACTTTTTGTGCAGGACTTGAGGCAAGTACTAGTGAGGTACCTATCGGTTTACGTCCACGTTATCCAGAGGCATAGTGGTGAGCTGCCTTTCTGAGCCGTTCTGCAGCTATTAGTGTCTCTTCTTATATTTACATTCTGTCTATTTTATTTCAGATAATATTTTGAGTTTTGTACAATCTAATAGATGCTCATACACTTGTGACGCCAGGTCTTGGCACACACATTGATTGAATTAAGAGTTGCTTATTTTTCTTGGTTATTTTAAATTTATTAGTTGGCTTGCCTAGCTGTAGTGTTGGGCGCCATCACGACCTATAGGTGAAATTGGATCGTGACAATATGGTATCAGAGCACTAGGTTCACTTAGGTCTCACAAGTTATGAGCAGATCTAATAGAGTCTTGCGGATCGGTACGGAGACGTCTGTACTTATCTTCGAGAGGCTATAGGGTGTTAGGAAACTACCTTTCTTCATATTCCATCGTGCAATTGATGTAGTACTAAATACCCTTCTCTTATTCTCTCACAGATGGTGAGAACACGCTCTATTGAGGTTCCAGACCAGGGAAGAGCTACTTCCCTAGTTGCTAGAGGTCGAGGCAGAGGCCGAGGGAGGGCTCCAGCCCGTGGTAAAGGGCGAGGACGTCCCAAGACTGTTCCAGTTATACCGCCAGTGGGTTTAGCAGAGAATTCCATTGCTGAGGAACAGGGTAAGGTGCCTGTGGCAGAGCCAGATCTGGTGGATTTCACATCTGCACTGGGATTTCAGGATGTCATGGGTCGTATGATGCGGTTCATGGATAATATGACTCATGCCGGTTTATTTTCGGCAGACCCAGCCATATCTCAGGCGGGCGGGGGAGCACAGACCCCTACCGCACAGGCTCATGGACATGCAGTTGTTGTATATCAGACCCAGGGTGCACTACCCGTGGGTGGAGTCCAGCCAATGGCAACAACTACACCTGAGCCCAGGCCAGTTGCAGCCGCTGATCCTCAGAAACTATTGGACAGATGGACTAGACTACATCCTCCTATCTTTGGGGGTGAGCGACATGAGGATCCCCAAGATATCATTGATTGGTGCAAGGATAGACTGTACAACATGAGGATATTGGAGTCTCAGGGGGTAGACTTTAGCTACTTTTCAGCTAGAGGGCAGAGCGCGTAGTTGGTGGCAGTCTTATGTTCTTGGCAGACCAGCAGATTCTCCTCCCATAACTTGGGACAAGTTCATCCGTATCTTATGGACAGGTATATTCCACCCTCTCAGAGGGAAGAGTTGAGGTTTCAGTTTGAGCAGCTCCAGCAGGGTCAGATGTTAGTGACCGATTATGGGGCGAGGTTTTCTAAGTTATCTCGCCATGCACTTATGATACTCCCTACTGAGGCAGAGAGAATGCAGAGGTTTGTTGTTGGTTTACATACCGGCATTCAGGACACTATGGCTCGAGAGGTTGAGATGGGAACTTCTTATGAGATAGTCGTGGAGATAGCCCGCATGATTGAGGGTCTACATCAGCGTAGCCGAGAGCAGGTTACTAGAGATAAGCGGTTTAGGTATTCTGGAGAGTTTAGAGGTGCTCCGTCTGGGGGCAGAGGTCAGTTCGTAAGAGGGCAGTCCATCAGCCCCCCATATCCAGCACCACCGCCTCCTCGAGGTGCTCCAGTGTGACCCTATCTCAGTGCTATACCAGAGAGTTCTTATTGGCCACCAGCTATTCAGGGTCCTCCCAGTGGGTATTCAGTTCCCCAGGGCCAGACTCTTAGTCAACATCCCATTGCACCGGAGAGTTGTTATGAGTGCGGGGATCCTAGTCACATACGAAGATTTTGCCCCAGGATTCGGGGTAAGCTAGTGCAACAGGGTCAACAGCTTATGATTTATGGACCAGTTGTTTCACCAGTTGTCCGACCACCAAGAGGCGGAGGACAGGTGGGTAGGGGTCATCCTAGAGGTGGAGGTCAGCCAGGCGGAGGCTAGCCAGTTGGCGCTCCAGCTCGGTTCTATGCTTTTCTGGCCAAACCAGATGCAGAGGCCTCAAATGCCGTGATTACATGTATTATTTCTGTTTGCTGCAAATATGCCTCAGTATTATTTGATCCAGGATTTACGTATTCATATGTGTCATCTCTATTTGCTCCATTCCTGGGTGTTTCTTGTGAGTCCTTGAGTACTCATGTTTATGTGTCCACTCATGTGGGCGATTCTGTTATTTTGAACTGGATCTACCGGTCCTGTATTATTACATTTTGTGGTTATAAAACTAGAGCAGATATTTTACTGCTTGAGATGACTGACTTTGAAATTATTCTGGGCATGGACTGGTTATCTCCATATCATGCTATTCTAGATTATCATGCCAAGACAGTTACCTTGCCTATTCCAGCATTGCCTACGCTGGAGTGGAAGGGTTCGTCTGTTAGTTCATTTAATCGAGTTATTTCTTTTATAAAGGCTCAACACATGGTTGAGAAGGGTTGTTTGGATTATCTGGCCTATGTTTGGGATACTACTACAGAGACTCCGGCTATTGATTCAGTGCCTGTAGTTCGGGAGTTCTCCGATGTATTTCCTTCAGATCTTCCAGGTATGCCACCTAATCGTGATATTGATTTCTGTATTGACTTGGCTCCAGATACCCAGCCTAAATCTATCCCACCATATCGCATGGCTTCGAAAGAATTGAAAGAATTGAAAGAACAACTTGAGGAGTTACTAGCCAAAGGGTTCGTCAGACCGAGTGTATCGCCTTGGGGTGCACCGGTATTATTTGTGAAGAATAAGGATGGAACAATGCGGATGTGTATTGATTATCGTCAATATAACAAAGTCACTATTAAGAACAAGTACCCGTTGCCGCATATTGATGATCTATTTGACCAGTTGCAGGGTGCTAGGGTGTTCTCTAAGATCGACTTGAGGTCGGGGTACCATCAGTTGAAGATTCGGGACTCGGATGTTCCAAAGACTGCTTTCCAAACTAGATATGGTTATTATGAGTTTCTGGTGATGTCCTTCGGTTTAACTAATGTCCCGACAACGTTTATGGATTTGATGAACATGGTATTCAGGCTATATATTAATTCGTTTGTCATTGTCTTCATTGATGACATCTTGATCTACTCGCGCAGTAAGGAGGAACACGAGCAACATATGAGAGTAGTGCTTCAGATGTTGCCGGAACAAAAGCTATATGCTAAGCTCTCCAAATGTGAGTTTTGGCTAGAGTTTGTAGTATTTTTGGGGCATATTGTATCGGGCGAAGGTATTAAGGTTGATCCCAAAAAGATTGAGGCAATTCAGAATTGGCATCGTCCCACTTCGGCGACTGAGATCAGGAGTTTTCTGGGTTTAGCAGGTTATTATCGTCGGTTCGTGGAAGATTTTTCATCTATTGCAGCATCTTTAACCAAATTAACCCAGAAGGGTGCTCCATTCTGATGGTCTGATGATTGTGAGGTGGGCTTTCAGAAGCTCAAGACAGCATTGACCACAACACCAGTGTTATTGTTGCCTTCCGGTTCTGGGATGTATACAGTATATTATGACGCTTCACGTGTTGGCTTGGGTTGTGCATTGATGAAGGAAGGGCGAGTTATTGCATATGCTTCACGTCAGCTGAAGCCCCACGAGAAGAATTATCCAGTATATGATTTGGAGTTAGTTGTGATTGTTCACGCTCTAAAGATTTGGAGGCATTATCTTTATGGGGTGTCTTGTGAAGTTTACACTGATCGTCGCAGTTTGCAGCATTTGTTCAAGCAGAGGGACCTAAATCTGAGACAACGCAGATGGCTTGAGTTACTAAAAGATTATGATATTACTATCATGTATCATCCGGGAAAAGCAAATGTGGTTGCAGACGCCTTGAGTAGAAAGGTGGAGAGTATGGGTAGTTTGGCTTTCATTTCAGAAGAGGAGAGGGCATTAGCTTTGGATATTCAGTCCTTGGCCAATAGACTTGTGTGGCTGGATATTTCAGAGCCCAGCCAAGTTCTTGCATGTGTTGTAGCTCAGTCTTTACTATTTGAACAGATCAAGGCTCGCCAGTATGATGATCCACACTTAATGGTTCTTCAAGAAACGGTACTACGGGGTAGTACCAAGGAAGTTACTATAAGAGCGGATGGTGTTCAGCGACTCCAGGCTCGTCTATGTGTTCCTAATGTGGATGGACTGAGGAAAAATATCCTAGAGGAGGCACACAGTTCTTGGTATTCTATTCATCCAGGTACTACGAAGATGTATCGTGACCTGAGGCAGCATTATTGGTGGCGACGAATGAAAAAGGACATTGTTGAGCATGTAGCTAGGTGTCTAATTTGTGAGCAAGTTAAATATGAGCACCAGAGGCTAGGTGGCCTACTTCAGCAGATGACTATACCGAAGTGGAAATGGAAACGTATTACTATGGACTTTGTGGTTGGGTTGTCACGGACCTTGCGGAAGTTTGATGCAGTTTGGGTCATTCTCGACAGGTTGACCAAGTCGGCACACTTTATTACTGTTATGACTATGTATACTTTAGAGAGGTTGACCCAGATATATATTCAGGAGATAGTTCGGTTGCATGATGTGCCAATTTTCATCATATCAGATAGAGGTCCTCAGTTTACTTCACATTTCTGGAGAGCAGTACAGAGTGAGTTGGGGACCCGTGTAGAGCTCAGCACAGTCTTTCATCCGCAGACCGACGGGCAGTCAGAGTGGACAATTCAGATTTTGGAGGATATGCTCAGGGCATGTGTGATTGACTTTGGAGGTCAGTGGGATCGTTTCTTGCCTTTGGCCGAGTTTGCTTATAATAACAGTTACCAATCCAACATCGAAATGGCTCCATTTGAGGCTTTATATGGTCGGCGATGTCGTTTGCCCATTGGATGGTTTGAGCCCGGTGAGTCTAAGTTATATGGTACTGATTTAGTGAAGGATGCCTTGGAAAAGGTAAAGTTGATTCAGGAGCGACTTCGTACAACACAGTCCAGACAGAAGAGTTACGCGGATCAGAAAGTACGTGATTTATCTTTTATGATGGGTGAAAAAGTTCTTTTGAAGGTTTCGCCGATGAAGGGAATCATGAGATTCGGGAAAAAGGGCAAGTTGAGCCCAAGGTTTATAGGCCCATTTGAGGTGTTGAGACGAGTTGGGGAGGTTGCATATAAGCTTGCATTGCCTCCCAATCTATCAGGAGTTCATCCAGTTTTTCATGTATCTATGCTCCGGAAGTATCATGCCGACCTATCACATGTGTTAGACTTCAGCACAGTTCAACTAGATAATAGCTTGTGTTATGAAGATGAGCCAGTTGACATTGTTGATAGACATGTTCGCCAGTTGAGGTCCAAGAGAATTTCTGCAGTAAAAGTCCAGTGGAGGGGGCAACCAATCGAGGAAGCGACTTGGGAGGACGAGGAAAACATATGGAGCAGATATCCACACTTATTCGGCACTCCAGGTACAATTCTAAACCCGTTCGAGGACGAATGTTTGTTTAAGAGGTGGAGAATGTAATGACCCAACCGGTCATTTTGACTTTTAGAACCCCGTTCCCTAAAATAAAAACTTCTCCTATGTGTTTTTAATTATTTATGACTTGCGGTGATGGTTGGTTCGGATTTGGAAGTGTTTGGGCTGAAATCGGAACACTTGGTTCCTTAAGTTGGCTTTAAAAGGCAAAGTTTGACTTCGGTCAACATTTTGAGAAAATGACCCCGGAATAGAATTTTGACGATTCCAACAGTTTCGTATGGTGATTTTAGACTTAGGAGCGTGTTTAGAATTTTATTTGGAAGTCCGTAGTTAAATTAGGCTTGAAATGGCTACAACAAGAATTTAAGTTTCGAAGTTTGACCGGGGAGTTGACTTTTTGATATCAGAGTCGAAATCCAGTTCTGAAAATTTTCATAGCTGCGTCATGTCAATTATGACTTGTTTGCAAAATTTGAGATCAATCGGACTTGATTTGATAGGTTTCGACATCGAAGATAGAATTAGGTAATTTTAAGTTTCATTAAGTTTGAATTGGAGCATAATTCGTGGTTTTAGCGTCGTTTTATGTGATTTGAGGTTTCAAATAAATAATTTTTTAGGACTTGTTGGTATATTTGGTTGAGGTCCCGAGAGCCTCGGGTGAGTTTCGGATGGTTAACGGATCAAAATTTGAACTTAAAAAGCTGCTGCAATTTTTCCTTATGCTGGATATTCTGGGTTGTGATCGAGCCCAAGATTGAGCCCAAATATCGAGCCTAGGGTCAAAGCCAGGGACGAGGCTCAGGATCAGAGGCATGATTGAAGGCCCAGCTCGAGGGCCATGATCGAAGGCAAGGCTCGAGGGCCATGGTCGAGACCCAAGGCTCGATGCTATAACCGAGGCCCAGCTCGAGGGCCATGATCGAGGCCATGACCGAGGCCCAGGCTCGATGCCATGACCGAGGCCAAGGCTCGATGCTATAACCGAGGCCTAGCTCGAGGGCCATGATCGAGGCCACGATCGAGGCCCATGCTCGAGGGCCATGATCGAAGCCACGATCGAGGCCCAATTCCGAAGGCTGCCTTGGCAAATTTATAAAAGAGGGCATTCGTCTCATTTGCCATTTTTGACGAACTTGAGCTTGAGCAGAGGCGACTTTTGAAAGATTTTCAAGGAAAGACATTGGGGTAAGTGATTCCAACTCAGATTTGGTCTATATACACAAATATATCGTTGTTTTCACCATTTAATTAGTGTTTTGAGATTGAAATTTGTGAAATTTTTTGAAATCTCATAGAAACGAATTTTTGAGATTTCGGTATCGATTCGGAGTCGGATTTGAGTGAAACTGGTATGGTTGGACTCGTAATTGAATGGGTTATCGGATTTCGTAACTTTTGCCGGATTCTGAGACGTGGGCCCCACGGACAAAGTTTTAATTAATTTCAGGATTTTTATTGAAAATATAGTATTTTCTTATAGAATTGATTCATATAAATTCTAGTGATTGTATCGAATTTTTTTTGGTTAGATTCGAGCCAATTAAAGTTGGATAATCGAGGAAACGGTCTACTAGTGGATTAAATTGGAGTAAGACGAGGTAAGTCTCTTGTCTAATCTTGTGATAGGAAAATTACCCCATAGGTAATAAAGTAATAATTGTTGCTAATTGTGGGGGCTACGTATGCACGAGGTGACGAGAGTCAGTGCGTAGCTACTATTAATGCTAAAGTCGGGGTAGTTTAGGACTCAAAGCATGAATTACTTGTGTGTGTGTGTATATATATATATATATATATATATATATATATATATATATATATATATATATTGTGAATTGTTAGATAAAGATATTAAAGGATGAAAATCTCATATGCTTGATTTTGTTGTTTAAATTAATTAATTGTTAAGAAAAATTATTCTTCCTCCCAAATTTATCTTATGATAAATATACTCTCTTTTCGGAGGTACATAAGAAAATGTCCTCCTTTCTTGTGGAGCAAGCCGAACGCCTCGGCAGGATAGATGCATCTATGGATCGTGCCGCACGTCCCTCGGCAGTGTACACGACAATCTGGATTGGGCAGAACGACCTCGGCAGAAAT
Organism: Nicotiana tomentosiformis; assembly: GCF_000390325.3. Classification (NCBI taxonomy): domain Eukaryota; kingdom Viridiplantae; phylum Streptophyta; class Magnoliopsida; order Solanales; family Solanaceae; genus Nicotiana; species Nicotiana tomentosiformis. Next base: position 45,087,952 of record NC_090812.1, on the reverse strand, counting down.
CGTGCTTAATAATAATAATTACACGATACTTTGATAGTTTATTGCAGCTTGTGAAGGTAATTGATAAATTGGAAATCTTTAGAATTTAATAAATTATTATCCCTGCTTGTTAAGGGATTATTGTTATTCCTGTAAATGAAACTAATTGATAAATTAAAAAATTATTGGGAATTGAAGGAATTTAATTAATATATTAAGAATTTTTGAAATTGAAGGAATTTAATTATTTCTGCTGGTTAAACAAATTATTGTTATATTCTGTGAATCATTCTAATTTAGATATTCTAGTTTTATTTCAATTATTATTATTGACCCATAGTGAGTGTCAAAGTCGGCCATCTCGTCTCTACCACTTCGAGATTAGGCTTGATACTTACTGGGTACACGTTGTTTACGTACTCATACTACACTTGCTGCACTTTTTGTGCAGGACCTGAGGCAAGTACTAGTGGGGGACCTATCGTCTTACATCCACGTTATCCAGAGGCATAGTGGTGAGCTGCCTTTCTGAGTCGTTCTGCAGCTACCAGTGTTTCTTCTTATATTTACATTCAGTCTATTTTATTTCAGACAGTATTTTGAGTTTTGTATAATCTAATAGATGCTCATACACTTGTGACACCAGGTCTTGGCACACACATTGGTTGAATTAAGAGTTGCTTATTTTTCTTGGTTATTTTAAATTTATAAATTGGTTTGCCTAGCTGTAGTGTTGGGCGCCATCACGATCTATAGGTGAAATTGGGTCTTGACAGGCTTATTCTCAAAAACACTCATGATAACCGGGATAACACAAGGTCGTAATGTGCTGGCTAATAAAGCTCATGTCAACACCTTGATTATTATGTGTAAGCAGTGATATTTTATTTCCCTAAAGCGGTCATAGTTCAAGTCTGAGACCACTACTGACTCTGGAGTAAAGGTTATTGTTTTACTAAGTGGAGGTTCAATGAAGAGCACACCTTCATTATGCATACTAGTCTCCCTTCAAGTTATAACTCTCTTATTTTAATATTAAAATGAGTGGGAGAATGTTGGTATTTTGTGCATTTTAGTATTAAAACTATAATATTAAAATGCATTATTTCTTGTAATATAGTGGTTATAAATTGGCAAGAAGTGGTCATTACTTTGGTGTAACTCATGAAACTACTAATGCCATGATCTACCACTAATTACCCACTAAATATTAAAATTTTTAACCACCAACCATGTTCTATAATTTTATTATCCCACTACCTAATTATTTATTTCATGAAAGAGATTCTACACTTATAAATAGTGGCGTTTCTTACTTGTGTTTGGTATGAAAAAAATATGGCAGTATGTATGAAAAAAGTAAACTCGGCGTAGTGAAAAAGAGAGTTAAGAAAAGGAGAAAATCTAAGAGCTTGTCTGGCCAAGCTTCTCGGAGACAAAAAAGTATTTTTTGAAAAATTTAAGGTGTTTGGCCAAAATAAAAAAGTATTTTTGGCCAACAACAGAAGTAGTTTTTCTGCTTTTGGGAAGAAGTAAAAAATTAATTTATTCAAGACAAAACTATCCTCACCATAAATATATATTTTTCAAATTATCCTTTACATTTTCTTTCCTTATATATATATATATACACGTGTATAACTTTTCTACCATCAGATGCATGAATCATGTAAACTTTTCAAATTCGTTTTTCGTCTTTTTATTTATTTTTGCTTCTTTCGGTTGGATAGTTCTTTTTTTTTTTCCTTCTAATTTCTACCATTATTTTAAAAATTAAAGATATCAAATACATGAATCATCTTGTAACTTTTCAAATTCTTTTTTGACTTTTCTTGTTTTTGATGTTTTCTTTGACTAATCTTATTTTTTTTATTTTTCTAAATTAATAGATCTCCTAGAATTCTCCCCGTCTTTGATGTACAATTGAAAGAATATTTGGAGTCTGGAAAAATAGGTTTTCTATTTTGCCTCAATGCCATCTTTCAAGTTTGACACTCAGATTCATCTTGTTACAACTACCATGGCTATACACGATTTCATCCGACGACATTCTTCTACTGATAAGGAATTCAACTATTATATTAATGAAGACATTACTGCAGAGATTGAGGAAGGAGATGGGCCTTTTGGTATTCCTTTAGAAATGCAAGACAAGTCTTCTACTATTATGGAGGTGTTGCGTGATAGAATTAGAGATGAAATTGTTGAGAAATATTATCATATGTGAGTGACTTTGCTTATTATTTCATGGTTGATTATCAATATATAATAATTTATGGAATAAACTTTAAGTCACACTGAATGACGTATTTTGATTATTCGAATCATCGTGTAAATAACAAGTAATTATACTAGATAATATTATTATTTTGGTATAACTATATATGTTAAAATGATTTAAATATTTAGTATGTATGTTTACTTTATGTTTATATTTTAATTAAATAAAATAAAATAATAATAACAGTCTCTTATAATAAATATTTAAATTTATTTATTTTTAAAATAATTATAAAACCTTGGTACTATTCTTTTTGGTAATTTGACACACAAAAGTATTTTTTTATAAAGATTGGTCAAATACAATTTGTTTATCAAATATTGCAAAAAGTACTTAAATGAATTGGCCAAACACAAATTATTATTTTTTTCAAAATACTTTTGAAAAAAGTACTTTTTTGAAAAAAGTACTTTTCAAAATAAGCACTTTTTGGCAGCTTGGCCAAACGGGCTCTAAGTCTCCAACTTATTCTGTATAAAAGAGAATATTATTTCTGTTGGGGGAAGATGTTCATTTTGGTGGAGCTTTGGACTCAACAACTTGTCCAAAGTTTATTCGGAGTCATATGACGTTGTCGGACTGTTGTATCCTGGGGGACAAGTCAAGAGTATTACTGCTGAACCGATGAAGTGCTACCGCAGTGGGCTTGAATCTCCTTAAAGAGAGCGAGATATCTGCGTATATCTGTGCCTACAACCTGAAGAATATTTATTTATTTTCTTTATCTTATTTTTTAACTGTAATTTTTATTTTCACCAACAATTGGTAATCTCATAAACATGATAATTCATTTGTTATTACAGATTAAAATATACCAATAGTATTAAAAATATTTTAGATTATCAATATAAATAACTTACACCTATATTATAGGTTAACTCTCAGTTTGTGAGTACATGGATTATTAATAATAGTGATAATGGTACTAATCAATTAACAGTATAATACTATATTACGACCTAACAAGTCCTTATAATAGTGATAATGGTACTAATCAATTAACAGTATAATACTATATTACGACCTAACAAGTCCTTAATAATGTGTCCCATAGTGGCGGATGCACAGACAGCACAGTAATATGTATACTTAATGTCTTTTTTAAACCATACACTAACAAAACAAAAAAGGAGTGATTACAATGGTACTTCACACTTGAGAAAACACCTGCACACAATTAGAGAGCTGCCTTTCCAGTTTCTTGGCAACTTATTATTTGTATGTGTGTCACTCTCTTCAATCAAATGGAGCAGCTTCCAGCTCACCCGATGACAAATGAAAAGCTTAATTTACTACAAGTTGGAAGGGGGTGGGTGAAGATGGTGACAGATGTTAGTTCGCTCGTAATAGAACGACTGGACTTGAAGCTCTAATATGTACAACGAAAACAATTTGATATTGCCTGTCATAAAAAGACCAACTTTTACTCTAAAAACAATCTTATAACACGATAATTGAGAGACAAAAACAAGCTTATGAAAAGAAAAAGATTGGTTTGTAACTTTGTATTCCTCTCAAGGGTGATTTAGTTGACTCATCAATGTAACATTAGTGGAGATTCTGAGAATAATCGCACACTTAAAGAAGAGTTCAATTGGGAATTTGGGGTCTTAGTTCCGGGGAAGCATATTCCCAATTGATACTATCGTTTCTCGACTTTCAACTGTTATGTGGAGTTTGCCTCTCATAAAGTCATACGAAGAAAATAGAAACTTGTGAGTAGAATTTTTCAAAACGTTAAGATTAAGATGTCATGGACTGTGATTAGTTGGCTGGTCTCAAAGTCTTGCAGGGGATACGTCAATTTTTTTTTTGGCGGAGCTACCTAACTTCCGACTAGGCATGGATTAGTATTTCCCCATTATTACTACTTTAATTAAAGAGAGAAGTGATTGCTGACCAACAAGTTAATACAACTTTATTCCTTTATGACTTATTTTAAACATACTTTAAATTGAGTCCATGGAAAACCAGAAAAGAGGGGTTAAGTGTGTTAATACACCTTTAGTCCTTTATGCCTCACTTAAAAACATACTTTAAATTGAGTCCATGGAAAATCAGAAACGAGAGAGAGTCTACGTTGAACGCACTAACGGAATAATATATATCGATAGTTAAGTATAATTTATTTACTGCAACAACTCAGTTATCATATTATTTTATGTTATTTTGGTATCCGGGCGAACTTGCACAGACCTCGACTATTTCAACAAATATCCGCTATCTCCCACTAGCTCAAGTACCATATTTACCATGTTTTGCAGGTTATCAATCCACACTTGCTATAAAAGTTGCCTGCAATTGGTTTTTAACTTATCTTTATAGTGTAAATTTTTTTTTGTTTATTAGTTATGATCAAAATATTTACACAATAAAATCATTTATAAGCTTATCAATCGTACTTGTGGTGTGCTGATAAAGCATTTAGTTTGTAGTGAACCAACAACATTGATCTAATTTATACTGTACCAATTCAACCAGGAGCTGAAATGGCTATTGTTTCAAAATGAAGAGTCGAAATTGGCCTAGAAATCCTTTCTCTTTCATGTTGACATCAATGCAAATCCTTTTCATCATCATGTACTTCAAATTCAGATTACAACAAGAAATACAGATGAAGTAAACTGACAAAAAAAAACCAGGAGACTAGAAAGGCGTAGAAATCCCATGCTCTCCATAATGAGGAGAAAAGCTACAATGATACAGTTCTCTAACCTGGGAAAATCAAGTACTACTATGTAATGGACAAAATCAAAAGCAATCATTAAATCCTAAAAGCTTGAGCATATGCCAGAGTACAGATTCAGAGGTCTAACCAATTGCATTGGCTTCAGAATGCTTTTTCCTTTTACTTCAGAATGAATATAAGCATCAATCGAAAAGCCAGTGCTTCTTGTACAATTGTAACAGATAATTCCTAATTATTGGCAGGTGTACCTGTGGAAGCTGATCAGATTGAAATTAAACAGCCTTGACAGCACATCCAAGCAACTACAATACCCAGTAAAGCCCCAGCGAAAACCTGGGATGGGGTGTGGCCGAGAAGTTCTTTTAGCTTTCTTTGACTGATGGGATGCCCTTGGAATAAGTCCTCAACGATCAGATTGAGAACCTGAGATGACAGAATAAGATTTGATTAATCACAAAGCTAAGCATGCCCCATCAGACATAAATGCAAGTTTCCACACCAATGGTCCAGTGGTCATGCAAAGGAGTTACCAATTACCTAAAAGAGATTCCTTTACAGTTATTTGAAAGGGGTGTGAGTACTTTTTTTGTGATAGTTAGAACAAGAGATAAGGAAATCTACAGAGCATCTACAACAAAAAGATAACTTATCCACATGACTTTAGCACTGGGGATGTACTTTCTTCATTTTCAAAGAAGAACAGGTTCTCCAGCAGAAAGAGCATGGAGTGAAAAAACGAGGATTATGGGAAGAAGGAATCTGATGCTAAGAGAAAGTCACATTCACCTAAAACTAGGATAAACCTGCAGCAGTTGAATGTCACCAAGGATGAGACTCCTCGGAGTTTCACTTGGTATTATTCTCTTCTAAAGGGTTCTTTACTCTGGTCATAAAAAGGTCCGTTGACCAATTGCTCAGTTGAAGTGCCAAATCTTAAAATATTTAGCATTCTAGTGAAGCAAACCTTTCTACAGCTAGCCTTACACGACGCATATTTTCCTGATTCCCATTGTAATAACATTATGGAGGAACCTCATGGGACATGCGAGTAATTTATAAGTAGAATCAACTTTATATCTACTCCTGAGACAAATAAAAGCCCGGTGCACTAAGCTCTCGTTATGCGCGGGGTCCGGGGAAGGGCCGGACCACAAGGGTCTATTGTATGCAGCCTTACCCTGCATTTCTGCAAGAAGCTGTTTCCACGGCTCGAACACGTGACCTCCTGGTCACATGGCAACAATTTTACCAGTTACGCCAAGGCTCCCATTCTGAGACAAACAAAAGCAATGAAAGATTTTTCATAGACTTGTGGTTCAACTTGGGTGTTTTTGTACAGTTGACAGGGTCAACCCAAGACATCAACTGTATAAGCTTGAGACCAGATAGAGAACGGATTACTTCACAGCCAGATAGCATAAATGATGATGATCCTAACATCAGAGTTAGATGTTCAGTACGCTATCGCTAATTTCTAATAAATCAAAGCAGATTGAGCAAAAGTGGGCCATTATGGAAGTCCAACAGCTTGAATTTATTTAGAATAGCTACTGATATCAAGTCATGTGGTCAGGGGATTCCCAACTAAGAGTACAGGATCAGAATCAGCAGCTTCTGACATATGGAAGGTATTAATAAGCCATTTTGGGATTCAAGAGAATAAACATGTGTTGGTTTCCAATTCGCCAACCTTTTCTGCTCTATGTTTTTTAATTCATGCCTAGGCAATAAATGACCGAAGGGCCACATATGATATTTTCTATATATATTCTTAACTATAAGCAAACACTGACTCCTAGCATGGTCATCCAGTAGAGTTATTATCACGACCTAGTCACTTTACAACCTAAATGATTCAGGAACCAGAAACCTCTTTCATGTTTTTCATTCTACTAGCCTAAAATAAAGAAACCCTGCATCAATTCACTACTACAATTAAAATGATTGTAGGGCTTGTAAGTCGAACCACATTATCTCCATTGTTTTCCAAATCTTTCTTGATAAGGATTACACCTTTACATTCTTGCTATCCTGTACCAGCCAACCATATCACGCAATTAAAATACTCACAAGACCTTAAAATACCAAAAGGAAACCACTTTGAAGGTGTGCAGAGTATATGAATAAATCAATGAATTAAGAATTAACTAGGTTCAATATCAAATCAGTTGGAAGGCACATAGAGCATATTCCCACAAATTACAAACAGAAGAATGAGCCAATTGCCTAGTATGAACAAACATAAAGATTAACCACAGCTTGCAAAAAGAATACAGAAAACAATATGAGAAGTAGTTAATTACCTCTGCTTGCATCCCAGCATGCCGTCTCACACCAATAGCATCATACATCACAATTAAACTAAACCCCAAACAAACGGGAAATAATGAGTCAGCAACACCATGACAAATAGCAACTGAGGTTGTCAATGCCGTACACAAAGCTGTATGGGAAGAAGGCATTCCTCCAGATGCAAACATAATCCTAAAGTCCCATTTTCTCTCCACATAGAAATTCAAAAAGACTTTCATCGACTGTGCCACCAACCAAGCTATAAACCCCGAAACAAACGTTGGGTTAGCAGCTAATGTAGCTACAAATGGACTTATTTTCACCTTTGCTGTTGAAGTTATACTCAAAAGAGCCATTCCAAAGCTTCCATTTTGCAACAGATTTCCGCTAAGCTTCTCTGGAACATTCTCAGGGCCACTACCGCCTTTAAAAAAAGATTTGTTCTTTGAGGCCTTTGCTGCAAAGTCTTTGACTTTCTTGAAAATCGGGAGAAGAAGTGAAAAGGGTTTTAAGTATGAGCTCTGATTTTGCCATTGTGAATTGGGGTTTGGGGGGTTTAAGGATGAAACAGTAACTGGAGATGCTTTCAATTTCTTGGGTTTTTTGAATCTGAAAAAACAGAAAGAGGAAAGATTGAAAGAAGTGATGTTAGAGTTAGGAAGGTTAAGAGGGAGGGCTCTGTACGCGGAGTTTATTACGAGAGAATCCATGAAAAAGTGCCGAATAATCGGAGTTCAGGCAGCATCGAAACAGAGGATGAGAGGAGAAAAGGGTGGTGACAGTTTCGAAAGGCTTTGTAAAGTGCTTTTTGTGGAGAATTGAGAAACATAGATTGGTCGAATTTAGAGCCTTCACTGCCTCTTCAGTCGAGTGATGGCACGTGAGGTGGTGAATGCACTACTTGCTTACTGCCAAATTTCGCGATTTTGGAGATTATCCATTTCTCAAGAATATGCTTATGCCTCCTTGGGACATTGGTGGTATCTTTATTTTCTCAAATATGATTTTCTTTCCTATATATGCTTTATTTCTGCTATACTCTTTCCGTATATAGTCATGCAATACCTTTAAAACAATACATATACATACTAAAGCCTCACATTGTTTGAAAATAATATATCAATTTAGGACATTGCTCGTATAAAATCCTACAATGTTCGAAATCGAGTAATAATGGGTCTACTACTCTACCGTTCTCCATTTAAATATCAGGCTTAGTTTACATGGCTAAGAGGGCATGAACCTGTTACTTAAGTCACAAGTCCCTTAACATTTATCACTTGAACTAAGACGTAGTTATACATTAAAAGAATTCACTTTACTATGATTAATTAATATATATTCTCACTATCATTAAATCACATTACAACTAAAAATTGATATAATTTTACTTAAATATATGATGCTGATAGTGATAGGTATTTACGGTTATAGTAGCACAGATACTTTTGTATATGGCAACCAATTGCATCATTGTTAGTGGACAACTCTTTGCAAACAAAAAACGGGTACCTGGCTGCTTATTCTTTCCTGTTTTGCGACAAATGTCATTTAAGTTGCATCGCATCAAAGATTTTCGTTTGATTAAGTATTTTTTTTTTTATCTATGCTCATTCTAATAAATCGAGCCACACTTGAAGTGAATTTCTTCTATAGTGGTCTGAATCCATCCTAGTTGTCAAAATTGACATTTTTGATTTGCTAAACTTGATCGACGCATCATTTGTGTTTATGCAAGACTATGTTATTGCAAAAAATTAATACCATATATGAATCCATTAACGTGTTGATTGGAATGGTAAACTGTAATGTCATGGATTAAATTTTTGAACTAGTAAAAATCATTTGTCAAAAAATAAAAGTTGACTTACTATATGTGATTTAATAAGTTGTTTTTCTCTAATAAATCTTGTGCGAAATATGCTACTTTTTGCAGCCTATAAAACATGTGCTTCTTAACTCGAACAAATTTCTCTCTCGAGACTACAACATTAGAATCTATTTCTTGGCTAGTAAGCAAATTAATAATACTATTTTGAGTTATAATATCAAGAGATTTTTACATATTTTTATACTTATAAAGTAGAGGGACCGAGAGAGAGCCTAAACGTAGCTCAAGTGTTATTTTTATCCAAAATGCTCCCTAATAGAATAGCATTACATACCAAGTTACTAGTACTATATATTACACGCCAAAGTATGTTTTAAATATAGTTCTTTGGATGTCTGCCCGAATTACTTTAACGGCAAGCATAGGAGGAACTACCAAAAAGTGTGTCATGTCAAACAATTTTCTTTTTGCACCTTCATTTGCAAGGAGATTCGCTACTTGGTTCTGCTTTCGGTAACTATGCTTAATAACTAGGTTCCCGGCTGCTCAAGCAGCACCCTATATTCAGAAATAATGATTGGTTCATAACGAAGGTTCTCATTTTTAACCATTTGTATTACCTCTATTTAGTCAACGGTGACTTCCAATACTAGTTTTAGTTCCTGCATGAGAGTTAGAATATCCGACCTTTAATGTGATAAGTGATCAAACATACTTCACATCCAGAATGATTTATCTTTTTCCTTTAAAAACTAAAAGTTTTCTTAGTGATTTGCATTTATTACGCAAGAAAGATCTTCTAATTAAATTATACTATACTTTAAGTTAAGTGCATCCAGCATGCACCAACAGTTTTTGCTTTCAAAAGCAAGTATTCTTCCTTCTTCCGGGATGCACCAGCACTTTGTGCTTTCAAAAGTAAGTTTATATTGTTCATTATTTGCATACTTTTATGTATAAGCAACCAACTTTAATATTCTGTGTTGAGGCGGATCTAGGATTTCAACAAGATGGGTGCATGTCACGACCCAGCCTAGGGCCGCGACGGATAACCGACAATAAATGTCGATCATCACTAAATTTGCTGATAATCTACTAATCATGAATATAAACGGATAAACGGAACAAGCATAAGAATATCTGATAAGAACTGTACAATCTGGAAAGCTGGCAAGGCTAACACAAGCTGACATATAAAAATATACTAAATGCAAATGTGCATATCTACAGGCCTCTAGGAGTACTGAACTGAAAAAGTATTGGACGGAACAGGGCCCTATCATATCCAAACTAGTTGATTGTACACATACCAAAAGATAAGTAACTGCGGGAGTAAGCTAAGTAACTCCAATAACTGGTGGATGGCCTACTGATGTGGCTCAAACGCTGATCTATCTGTACCTGCGCAGCATGAAATGCGGTGCCCCAGAAGGGACATGAGTACGATATGTATAAAGTATGTAGGGTGGAAAGCATATTTAAAGCATACTAAAGTATGACTGTAAAATGAAAATCTGAATATAAGTTGAAAGCTAAACAAGAGTCTGAACTAGCAACTGATCTGGAACTGAATCGAAGTTTAAGCTGAAACTGTGCTGAAACTGAACAACTATCTAAACTAGTATATGTCTGGTGTTATAGGCTATATCCCCCCAATCATGTAACTGTAAAACTGAACAAGCCTTATGTATAGTCATGCAATGCAAATTGTAGCTATATACGCGTATATAACATGACTGACTGGTGTTATGGTTTATATACCCCCAACATGTAAATATATAATCAACATGACCGGCTGCTATTATGAGCTATCTCCCCTAGCATATAATCAATAGGCCTCACTGGCGTTATGGGCTATCTCCCCCCCAACATATATTCAATAGGCCTCGTTGGTGTTATGGGCTACATCCCCTAGCATAATCAATGTAAGCATGTATGAGGCATAACATATGTGGAAACATCATATATGGACTCAAGAGATCATAAATGATACAATAAACGGAATCACAAACGTAATTTGACGCTGCTCGTCCATAAGTTGGACGGAAGAGTCTATCCCCATTTTAGGTAGAAACTAAGTACGTACATGAGATACTAAGGTTAATTAACTCATTAGGATCCCTCTATAATCAATTTAGAACCAAGAAACTCAAGATTTTTTCAACTCTTCGAATTTTCAAAAATTTCGGTAGAGTTTCCCACTAAAACTAGATGACTCCCAAAATTAACAGCAATCACCATAATATACACGGTAATGGATACCCGACCAAGATGATAACATCAAACTAAAGAAGATCAAGTTATCAACAATAGTGTCAAATGATCGACAAAACAGAATTGTGAATGTAATGTTGACTCATGGTGGCTAACTTGTGACATGAAAGTCTAAATATAATTTAGGAATAATCTAAGTATCAACACATGATAATTAAGCTTATATAATCTTAAATGAATCTATCAGGATCATATGGGGGTTAGGTATACATAAAAACATCAAAGGAACGGAACAAATGGAAGTCCGTATGACATAGGCCAAATTGTCGATTTTTCCTTTTGTTTTTATTATGTTTTGAAGTTTCAACCTAAACTATTTTCTTCCATAATTCACATACGGAATTGAATAATATACAAGAATACAATACATTCTGATATTTCTATTGAACAACCCTTAAAAGATCAAGAAGAAAGGCTAGAACATAGCTAAACCGTGTCATGCCGAAAACAAAACGAAACCCCTGCATACTTCTTGTATTCTTGCTTCCAAACCTTGTTCCCTTTGATCCACACTCTTACTTATGCTTGTATAGCTAAAATACATATGTGACAATATTCCTTAGCCACAAAGATCTTTCCAAAACTCGAGTTATAAGGAGAAAGGAGGACGACAAAGTCTTACCTATGTTGTAAGAATCACGTTGATGTGTTCGCCTCTTGACTTTGAGTTGCTGATGATGGAATTGCTTTAAAACCCTAAGAATGTATTTAGGATGTCTAGAGAGACTTTTTAGGTGTTATTTGGGTCAAAATTATCCTTAGAGATGAAGGCTACAACTCTATATATCAAAATAATCCTCAACCGACCTTGTGGGTCCCAAAGAGAGCTCCTTGTACAGTCTCGCGAAAATACGAATATCTCTCCACTCTGATGTCGTATCGATGAACTGTTTAATGCATTAGAAATTAGAATCATATATATTTAATTTGGAGGTAGATAACTCCGTAATTCCAAGTACATTGAGAGAAAATCTTAGTAACATTAGACCTAAATTTTAAGTAAAATTATGAACGTAACTTGTGACAACTATTGTCGACTTTTGTTTCCTAACTCGTCTGACTTCAAAATATAAAACACGACTATAATACGACTAAAATACCTCATTATATCACCTATTTATCATGTTAATCACCCTAGTATCACCCTAAAAGTACGGGTTATAACATTCCTAACTTGCCGACTTTCGACGAAATTTATTTTCTTCGATTCGTTTAGCTTCTAAACCTTCCAATCCTCTTGGTGCTTGCAGTTCATGATCTTAAATATTTGTAACCTCCAAGGTAATATGATTAACTTAGTTTATGTACTTTCAAAGATGATCTAATTTTCGGGCATACATCAACTGACTTACGATGTGCTTTTACGTACAAAAATATGGGGTGTAACATCATTCCCCCCCCTTTGGAACATTCGTCCTTGAATGTTGACTGATGTGCTTATCAGTCTCATAACCTACAACTCTTACGAATACTTTTATACTATCTATTCCATCTAGGCAACTGTTCTGCGAATAAATCCAAAGGCCAGGGCATTCCCTTCTTTAGGCCACTTTCTCATACCACGGCCTGTGGTCAGAATTCTTCCAATATCGTAACTGTTGCTACCTTCTGTCATGCAGCCTGTACGACTTTGTCCTTGTATGAATGCCTATGCGACTCTTCTCTGCCTTTTCCTCCAACTTTTATCCAATCTCTAGGCCTCACTTTGTGATCATATACAGAACCTATAACAAGATGTCCCTCTGGGAATCTACAGGTGTAGTGAAGTTCTTTGCTTGGTACTTTATCGAACTTACGACTATTGCTATATTTTGTTTCATAGCCTCGATAATCTATCCTTATGGCATTACTGCATAAAGGTAGGTCATACTATTCCATAACACCTACCTCGGTTTATTATTACCGAGGTCTGCTACCCAACTCCGTGTATAAATTTAAGTCCTTTAATGCTTCCTCATTCTATTCATCTTAAGAATGACAGCCTAATCTCATTTCATACTTTGAAACTTGTATCCATCTATTGTTGATTCACCTTAATGTTGATCTATAATCTACCACTGATAACTTGAAACCTCTTACATAATACATTGTCACTAAGGCTCACATCTCATCGGGGAACATCTGAAGTTATTTGCCTGATCCACATAGGGACGATACTGTACTTCAATAACTGTATTTCATAGCATCTCAATGTGATTCATCTTATTAGAGGTATTCTAATCCCGTGCAATTCATGAAATCCCTTCTCTTTGAATCATTACTCAATCGAAGGCCTAAACGTCATCCTCTTATCATTTATCACAATTACACTCTTATTCTACTATCATGGCAGCATTCCATCTCTTCTAAATGTTCCTAGTCTTAAACTACTCCGAGTTCATTCAGGCTATACTGAGCTTTCTATAACTTACGAAAACCGTCTGCTCTATTGTTTTGAACGGCTTAATCCCGAGACCTCACAAATTTTTGTCACCTTCTCACTCACCTTTTTCTTATCCTTACTCTTATCTACCTAAAACTTATTGTTTCTACCATACTTTAGCTTGCGGCCTACACATGTCTATTTATACTACTCGCAACCTTTCGTTAACTTGCTAGCACTATAAATTTTCTTATGTTATACTGGAATCTCAAGTGAGACATCACGTCGTCTCTAACTCTTACTTGATGGTAGCCTGATCTCAAGTTTATCTTCGAGAAGCACTTGGCACTCTGAAGCTGGTCGAACAAGTCATCAATTCTGGGAAGGGGATATCTGTTCTTGATCTTGACCTTGTTCAACTGTCTGTAATATATGCACATATGTAGAGGCCATCTTTATTTTTCACAAATGAGACTAGTGCTCCCCAATGAGAAGTGCTCGGTCTAATGAAACCCTTATCTAATAGATCTTTCGACTACTTCTTAAGTTCCTTTAATTCTGTTGGTGCCATCCTATAAGGAGGAATATATATTGGTTGCGTACCCAGCATTATATTGATGCAAAAATCAATTCTCCACCCTGGACCTGGAAGATCATCTAGAAATACGTGAGGGGACTTATTCACTACTGGAACTGATTCAAGAGTCAGCATTCCCTTAACGATCATCTTTCTCGTCTCAAGGTATGAAATAAATCTATCTTTTGGCGATACAGAAACACCTTTCTATTCTATAACTGACCCTTCTGGAAAATTGAACTGGACCATCTTCACTCTACTGTCAACATTAGCCTATCAAGATGACAACCAATCCATACCAAGTATAACATCAAAGTCAAACATTTCTAACTCAATTAAGTCAGCTATAGTACTACGGTCGCCAATCACCACCGTGCAACCTCTAAAAATATACCTAGATACCACTGAATCACCAACTGGAATGGCTACCTCAAAAGGTTTAAAGGATTCTGGTTCTATCCCAAACTTAGTAGCAACAAAGGGAGTGACATATGATAGTGTAGAACCAGGATCTATTAACATATACCATTATAAGAATTCACTAATAAAGTACTTGTAACAATATCTCGTGAAGCCTCCCGGATCTGACGACCAACCAGAGCGTAGGTGCAGTTCTGGGGACCGCTTATAGTAGGAGCTCTGCATTGGCATCTACCACGACCCGCTAGTGTTTGGGAAACTTGCCCTTGAGAGTGTGCTGGTGCTGAAGAAGCTGCAACTGATCTTGTTAGCTGAGCTGCACCACTACTACCCCTATATGGGCAATCTCTCATAAAATGGCCCGACTCGCTACAAACATAACATGCATCTACACCCAACTGGCATTCGCCAAAATGGCATCTACCATAGTCAGAACACCTGGGGTAAAGTGAACCACCCTGACTATCTCTAGACTGCGTGGGTCGATCAGATCTTGGCCCCTGAAATCATGAAGGATTACTAGTTGTTGGCTGCCTGACACTTTGTTGTCTGCTAGAACCAAATGTCTCACCAAACAAACCTGAAAATCTGTCTTTCTTGCTTGAGCTTCAATCTCTATCAGCCTTCTACTTTTGTTTCCTTTCCGCAAGGTCTAAGGTGAATGCCTGAATACATGTAATGTCCACACCTGACTGCATAGATACGGTCATACACTCATTTACTAAGTGAGGATGAAGTCCTGTTACATACATATGTACCATGTCGTCCATGTCTGATACAACTGTAGGAGCAAACCTCGCCAACGAATTAAAGTGGAGGTTGTATTCTATAACACTCATACCCTTGTCTCAATGTTAAGAATTAATCCAATCATTCTCTACGTGTCTATATAGGTAAGTAATGGCGAAGGAATGCCTCTGAGAACTCTCGCTATGTAGCTGGAGCAGCATTTGCTCACCTTGACATCTCCCAAGTGGTATACCAACCAGCTGCTAGATCCTGTAATCTATATGATGCCAATTCAACTGTCTCTCTATCTGTGGCATGCATAACTCTGGGAATCCTCTGTTGTACTAAATCCTGTGAAAGCTGGAGGCTCTAATCTAAGGAAATCACGAATCTTAGAACACGTATCATCACCCTGAGGACATGTATGCTGCTTTCTGGCCTGAGTAGCTACAATTCTAATTAACAATATGACGGCCTCCCTCATGTCATCATGATGAGGAGCCAGAGGTGTGATAGCTGGAGCACCCCTAACCTCTCCTTGAACAGATGGAGTCTATGAAGCTCCGGATGGAACCTCTTGTCTGGACTCCTCATGCTCATCTAACTCAGGGAGTACTCTGCTAGTACCCTGACCGACAATAACTTTGCCCTTCTGGGCAGCTGTGAGTATCCTGAAACTAGATGATTCCCAAAAACAACACCAATCACCAAAATATACACGGGAATGGATACCCGACCAAGATGATAACATCAAACTAAAGGAGATCCAGTTATCCATAATAGTGTCAAACGATCGACAAAACAGAATTGTTAATGTAATGTCGACTCATAGTGGCTAACTTGTGACATGAAAGTCTAAAAATAATTTAGGAATAATCTAAGCATCAACACATGGTAATTAAGCTTATATAATCTTAAATGAAGCTATTAGGATCATATGGGCGTTAGGTATATATAAAAACATCAAAGGAACGGAACAAACGGAAGTCCAGATGACATAGGAAAAATTGGCGTTTACCCCTTTTGTTTTTTTTTGTATTTTGAAATTCCAACTGAACTATTTTCTTCCATAATTCACATATGGAATTTAATAATACAAAAGGATAAAATACATGCTGATATTTCCCTTGAACAACCCTTAAAAGATCAAGAAGAAAGGCTAGAACATAGCTAAACCGCGTCATGCTGAAAACGAAATGAAAACCCTACATACCTCTTGTGTTCTTGATTTCAAACATTGTTCTATTTGATCCACACCCTTACTTATGATTGTATAGCTAAAATACAGAGGTGACAAGCTTTCTTAGCCATAAATCTTTTTCCAAAACTCGAGTTATAAGGAGAAAGGATGACGGTAACTCCGGGATTAAGCGGAGTGACTCCAACAACTGGTGGATGGCCTACTGATGTGTCTCAAATGTTGATCTATCTGTACCTGTGCGACATGAAATACAGCGCCCTGAAAGGGATGTGAGTACGATATGTGCAAAGTGTGTAGGGTGGAAAGCATATGTAAATCATACTAAAGTATGACTGTAAGATGGAAATAGGAATATAAGCTGAAAGCTAAACAAGAGTCTGAACTAGCAACTGATCTGGAACTGAACCAAAGTTTAAGCTAAAACTGTGCTGAAAATGAACAACTATCTGAACTGGTACTTGTCTGATGTTATGGGCTATATCTCCCCAATCAGGCAATTATAAAACTGAACTAGCCTCATGTATAGTAATACAATGCAAACTGTAGCTATATACACTTATATAACATGCCTGACTAGTGTTATGGGCTATATCCCTCCAAAAGGTAAATATATAATCAACAGGATTGGCTGGTGTTATGGGCTATCTCCCTCTAGCATATAGTTAATTGGCCTCGCTGGCTTAATGGGTTATATCCCCCCAGCATAATCAATATAAGCATGTATGAAGCATATAGTTAATTGGCCTCGCTGGCTTAATGGGTTATATCCCCCCAGCATAATCAATATAAGCATGTATGAGGCATAACATATGTGGCAACATCATATGGACTCAAGAGATCGTGCAGTTCATGATCATAAATATTTGTAACCTCCAAGGTAACATGATTGATTAACTTACATTATGTACTTTCAAAGATGATCTAATCTCCGAGCATACATCAACTTACTTACGACGTGCTTTTACGTACGAAAACATGGGGTGTAACATCATTCCCCCCCTTTGGAACATTCGTCCTCGAATGTTGACTGATGTGCTTATCAATCTCACAAACTACAACTCTTGCGAATACTTTTATACTATCTATTCCTTCTAGGAAACTGTTCTGTGAATAAATCCAAAGGCCAGGGCATTCCCCCCCTTTAGGCATCTTTCTCACACCACGACCTGTGGTCGGAATTCTTCCAATCTCATAACTGTTGCTACCTTCTGTCATGCAGCCTGCATGACTTTGTTCTTGTACACATGCCTATGCAACTCTTCTCTCCTTTTTCCTCCAACTTTTATACAATCTCTAGGCCTCACTTTGTGAACATATACAGAACCTACGACAAGCTGTCCCTCTGGGCATCTATATGTGTACTAAAGTTCTTCGCTTGGTACTTTGTTAAAGTTACGACTATTGCTATATTTTGTTTCATAGCCTTGATTATCTATCCTTATGACATTACTGCATCTAGGTAGGTCATACTATACCATAACACTTACCTCGGTTTATTATTATCGAGGTCTTCTACCCAACTCCAGGTTACACTGTCCTTGCTTATCCCATATATATAAATCTAGGTCCTTTAATGCTTCCTCATTCTGTTCATCTTAAGAATGACAACCTAATCTCATCTCATACTTTGGAATTTTTATCTATCTATTGTTGATTCACCTTAATGTTTATCTATAATCTACCACTGATAACTTGAAACCTCTTACATAATACATTGTCACTAGGGCTCACATCTCATCGGGGAACATATGAAGTTATTTGCCTGATCCACCTAGGGACGATATTATACTTCAATAACCGTATTTCATATCATCTTAACTCGATTCATCTTATGAGAAGTATTCTAATCTCGTGCAATTCATGAAATCCATTCTCTTTGAATCATTACTCAATCGAAGGCCTAAACGTCATACTCTTATCATTTATCACAATTACACTCTTATTCTACTATCATGGAAGCATTCCAACTCTTCTAAATGCTCTTAATCTTAAACTCATCCGAGTTCATTCAGGCTATACTGAGCTTTCTATAACTTACGGAAACCGTCTGCTCTATTATTTTGAAGGGCTTAATCCCGAGACCTCACAAATTCTTGTCACCTTCTCACTCACCCTTTTCTTATCCTTACTCTTATCTACCTAAAAACTTGTCGCTTCTACCATACTTTAGCTTGCGACCTACACATGTGTATTTATACTACTCGCAACCTTCCGTTAACTTGCTAGCACCATAGATTTTCTTATGTCATTCTGCAATCTCAAGTGAGACATAATGTCGTCTCTAACTCTAACCTAATGGTAGCCTGATCTCAAGTCTATCTTCGAGAAGCACTTGGCACCCTGAAGCTGGTCGAACAAGTCATCAATTCTGGGAAGGGGATATTTGTTCTTGATCGTGACCTTGTTCAGCTATCTATAATATATGCACATATGTAGGGGCAATCTTTATTTTTCTTAAACAAGACTAGTGCTCATCAACGAGAAGTGCTCGGTCTAATGAAACCCTCATCTAATATATCTTTCAACTACTCCTTAAGTTCTTTTAATTCTATTGGCGCCATCCTGTAAGGAGGAATAGATATTGGTTGCCTACCCAACACTATATTGAAGAAAAAGTAAATTCCCCGCCTTGGAGGAAGACCTGGAAGCTCATCTGGAAATACGTGAGGGAACTTATTCACTACTGGAACTTGAGGGAACTTATTCATTACTGGAACTAATTCAAGAGTCCCTTTGCGATCATCTTCCTCGTCTTAAGGTACAGAATAAATCTACGTTTTGGCGATGCAAAAACACATTTTTATTCTATAGCTGACACTTCTGGAAAATTGAAATGGACCGTCTTTACTCTAATGTCAACATTAGCCTAGCAAGAAGACAAATAATCCATACCAAGTATAACATCAAAGTCAACTATTTATAACTCAATCAAGTCAGCTGTATTACTACGGTCACCAATCACCACCGTGCAACCTCTAAAAACACGCCTAGCTACCACTGAATCAGCAACTGGAATGGCTACCTCAAAAAGTTTAATGGCTCCTGGTTCTATTCCAAACTTAGTAGAAACAAAGGGAGTAATATATGATATTGTATAACCAGGATCTATCAACACATACTATTATAAGAACTCAATAATAAAGTACCTGTAACAACATCTGGTGAAGCCTCCCGGTTCTGACGACCAACTCGAGTGTAGGTGTGGTTCTAGGGACCGCCTGTAGTAGGAGCTCCGCCTCGGCCTCTACCATAACCCGTTGGTGTCTTGGGAACTTTCCCTTGTGGGTTTGCTGGTGCTAAAGAAGCTACAACTGATCTCGTTGGCTGAGTTGCACCACTACCACCCTTAGACGGGCAATCTCTCATAAAATGGCTTGACTCGCCACAAACATAACATGCATCTACACCCAACTGGCATCGACCCAAATGGCGTCTACCACACTCAGAACACCTAGGTTAAAGTAAACCACCCTGACTATCTCTAGACTGCGGGGGTCGATCATATCTCGGCCCCTGAAATCGTGAAGGAGTACTAGCTGATGGCTGCCTGACACTCTGCTGTCTACTAACACCATATGTCTCGCCAAACGAACCTAAAAATATGCCTCTCTTGCTTGAGCTTCTATCTCTGTCAGCCTTCTGCTTCTGTTTCCTTTCCTCAAGTTCTAAGGCGAATGCCTGAATACCTGCAATGTCCACACCTGACTGCATAGATACAGTCATACATGCATTTACTAAGTGAGTACCAAGTCCCGTTACATATCTTTGTACCATTCCTCCATGTCTGATACAACTGCAGGAGCTAACCTCGCTAAAGAATTAAAGCGTAGATTGTATTCTACAACACTCATACCACATGTCTCAATGTCAGGAACTGATCCAGTCGTGCTCAATGTGTCTCGGTAGGTAAGAAAATATGTAGGTATGTAATGGCAGAGGATTGCCTCTGAGAACTCTCGCTATGTAGCTGGAGCAGCATTTTCTCCCCTTGACATCTCCCAAGTGGTATACTGTCATGACCCAATTCTCCCTCCGTAAGATGTCGTGACGGCATCTAGTCTCTATGACTAGGTAAGCCTAACAAAGATGCAGAAATAACAAAAATGGAAACAAAACTTAACAACTAATTGTAACAGATAACTAAATAACTGGTAAAAATGCCCCTCGGCATTTACAATAACCAACACTCTAATAATACACTATATTCCCAAAACCTGGAACACCATAGGTCACAAGCTACATGAGGAAACTAGTATCTCTATACACGAGAGTCTAATAAAAAAAAGTAAGGAAGGTAAATAACATAGGAGGAAATGGAGGGGTACTCCGAGGTCTGCGGACACGGCAGATAAACCTTGAAGTCTCCGTACAGCAGCAAGCACTCTCAGCTAGTAGCGGGGCTACTAAGAAGTACCTGGATCTGCACACAAAATATGTGCAGAAGAGTAGCATGAGTACACCACAACGGTACCCAGTAAGTGCCAAGCCTAACCTCGGTAGAGTAGTGACTAGGTCAGGTCCGGGCCTTACTGGGATATAATAATAAGACAGATATTATAATAAAAAATGAAGTAAAACGGAGAAAACAACAGCAAGTATTCACAAAGCAATACAATACTGCACAATGATATAACAACAGGGGCACTCTCGAGATGTCGTCTCGTAGTCCCAAAAGTAAATATACAGGGAGAACTCCCGAGGTACCGCCTCGTAGTCTCAAAAGTAAATATGCAGGGAGAACTCCCGAGGAACCGCCTCGTAGTCTCAAAAGTAAATGTATAGGTAGAATTCCCGAGGAACCGCCTCGTAGTCTCAAAAGTAAATGTGCAGGGAGAACTCCCGAGGAACTGCCTCGTAGTCTCAAAAGTAAATGTGCATGGAGAACTCCCAGGGAATAGCCTCGTAGTCTAAAAAGTAAACACACAGTTCAAAGCGATAAATACAATAGTTAACAGCAAGAATTCTACAGTTAAGACTAATAAAGATCAAGGAAAAATAGGAAATCAACTAGGCATGCTTCACAGAGTTCAAATAAGCAGTTAAAGTATGTAGACATGTGATATTAGACTAAACAGGATAACTACACAAATTGGTATAACGCAATTAAGAATGAAATACTACTCAGAAAAATGGTATAACCTAAATTAAAAGGAAAACAGGTTGCTACTCAGTAAAATCAGTGTTTATAACAAATAGCTCGTGTACGTACTCGTTACCTCGCGTACACGGTGCTCACATATCACAACAGTACCAAATCCTAAGGGGATTTCCCCCCATACTAGGTTAGGCAAGCCACTTACCTCGAACCAAGCTCAATCAATAAATAAGAATGCCCTTTCCTCGATTATCCGACTCCGAATGGCCCAAATATAGCCAAAAACAATTTCATACCATAAATACAACTATAATAGACTAATTTAATTAATGAAATCAAGACTTTAACAAGAATTTCGAAAATTGCCCTAAAAGCCTCCCCGGGCTCACATCTCGGAATCGGGTAAAAGTCACAAAATATGAACACCCATTCACTTACGAGTTCACTCGTACCAAAATTATCCAAATCCTATATCAAAATCGCAATCAAAACCCAAAATCTTAGTTGAAGAACTTCTTCCCATTTTCCCCCAAAATTTCCGCCCAAATCCGAAATAAAAAGATGAATTTAGTAATAGATTAGTGGGATATAACCAAAATCAAGTGAAGAATCGTTACCCAATTGATGTCTCTGAAAATCCCTCAAAATCTCGCCCAAATCCGAGCTCCCTATCTCATGTTTTGATAAAAATGGCCAACCCTTATTTTTGGAAACCTTAATACTCCCCAGACATCCCTTCTTCGCGAACGCGGCCACACCCTCGCGTTCGCGATGCATAAATTTACTTCAGTCCAAAATCCTTCATCGCGAACACGATGCTCTTGTCATGAACTTGAAGGCCACTCATCTCGACCCTACATGAACGCATGACCAACGTCGCGAACGCGTAGGCAAAAAGTCCTGGGGTCCCAGCCGCTCAACTTTCTCTACGCAAACGCGATGCCCTTCTCGCGTTCGCGATGCACTGCCTAACAACCCCTTCGTGAACGCGACCCCCACTTCACGAACGCGAAGAACAATCTTCCTACTGCCTCCAGCTCCTCTTCGCGAACGTGGAACACCCCTCGCGAATGCGAAGAAGGAAACCAGCAACTGGGAAAACCCAAAAAATCTGCTATTTTTCACAAGTCCAAAATGATCCGTTAAGCATCCAAAACTCACCCGGGCCCCCCGGGATCTCAACCAAACATACCAACTAGTCCTAAAACACCATACGAACTTAGTAGAGCCCTCAAATCACATCAAACAATGCTAAAACACGAATCACCCTCCAATCCAAACTTAATGAACTTGAAACTTCAAATTTTTACAACTGATGCTGAAACCTATCAAACCACGTCCGATTGACCTCAAATTTTGCACACAAGTCATATTTAGCGTTATGGACCTACTCCAACTTTCGGAATCGGAATCCGACCCCGATATCAAAAAGTGCACTTTTGGTCAAAATCTCCAAAAATTCGACTTTCACCATTTCAAGCTTAAATTAGCTACAGACCTCTAAAACACAAACCGGACACACCTAAGTCCAAAATCACCCAACTGAACTAACAAAACCGACGGAACTCCATTCCGGAGTTGTCTTCACACAGTTCCGACTACGGTGTAAATCCTAAGGCTTAAGCTTCCGTTTAGGGACTAAGTGTGCCAAAATACTCCGAAACCAAAAACAAAACTTCCCGGCCAGTCACATAAGCAGAAAAAGATACGGGGGAAGCAGTTAATAGGGGATCAGGGCTATTACTCTCAAAACGACTGGCTAGGTCATTACATCCTCCCTCTCTTAAAACAATTATTCGTCCTTAAACGAGCATAAAGACATACCTGAAGTGGTGAAAAGATAAGGATAACGACTGCACATATCCTGCTCGGTCTCCCAAGTCGCCTCCTCAACCGGCTGACCCGTCCACTGAACCTTCACTGAAGAAATATTCTTTGACCTCAACTTTCGAACCTGGCTGTCCAAAATAGCCACCGACTCCTAAACATAAGATAGATCCTTGTCCAAGTGGACTGAGCTGAAATCCAACATGTGAGACAGATCACCGTGATACTTCCGGAGCATAGAAATGTGGAATACCGGATGAACTCCTACTAGACTGGGAGGTAAGGCAAGCTCATAAGCAACCTCTCCAACTCGCCGCAACACCTCAAATGGACTAAAGAACCTTGGGCTCAGCTTGCCCTTATTCCCGAACCTCATAATGCCCTTTATAGGTGAAACCCGGATCAAGACCCGCTCTCCAACAATGAATGCAACATTGCGAACCTTCCGATCTGCATAACTCTTCTGTCTGGACTTGGTTGTGTGAAGTCGATCCTGAATCACCTTCACCTTATCTAGGGTATCCTAAACCAAGTCTGTACCCAATAATCTAGCCTCGCCCGACTCGAACCAACCCACTG
Organism: Nicotiana tomentosiformis; assembly: GCF_000390325.3. Taxonomy (NCBI): domain Eukaryota; kingdom Viridiplantae; phylum Streptophyta; class Magnoliopsida; order Solanales; family Solanaceae; genus Nicotiana; species Nicotiana tomentosiformis. The sequence goes on along the minus strand of NC_090812.1, from coordinate 45,063,816 downwards.
GAGACCGACATCGCCTACCATACAGAGCCTCATACGGTTCCATCTGAATGCTCGACTGATAACTGTTGTTGTAAGCAAACTCCGCAAGTGGCAAGAACTGGTCCCAAGAACCTCCAAAATCTATCACACACGCACGGAGCATATCCTTTAATATCTAAATAGTGCGCTCGGACTATCCGTCCGTCTGAGGGTGAAATGATATGCTCAGCTCCACTCGAGTACCCAACTCATGTTGTATGGCCCTCCAGAACCATGATGTAAACTGCGTACCCCAGTCAGAGATGATGGATACCGGTACGCCATGAAGCATGACGATCTCGCAGATATAAACTCGAGCCAGTTGCTCGGAAGAATAGATAGTCATCACAGGAAGGAAATGAGCTGACTTGGTCAGCCTATCTACAATCACCCAACTTGCATCAAACCTCCGCTGAGTCTGTGGGAGCCCAACAATGAAATCCATAGTGATCCGCTCCCATTTCCACTCCGGAATCTCTAACTTCTGAAGCAACCCACCTGGCCGATGATGCTCATACTTCACCTTCTGGCAATTTAGACATCGAGCTACATATTCCACTATGTCTTTCTTCATTCTTCTCGACCAGCAATACTGCCTCAAGTCCTGGTACATCTTCGCGGCACCCGGATAAATGGAGTACCGCGAACTGTGAGCCTCCTGGAGAATCAACTCACGTAATCCATCTACATTGGGCATACATAGCTTGCCCTGCATCCTCAATGCACCATCATCTCCAATAGTGACCCCCTTAGCATCACCGTGCTGGACCATGTCCTTAAGGACAAGCAGGTGGGGGTTATCATACTGACGCTCCCTGATACTATCATAAAGAGAAGACCGAGAGACCATACAAGCCAATACTCAACTTGGCTAAAAAATATCCAATCTAACAAACTGGTTGTCTAAGGCCTGAACATCCAACGCCAATGGCTTCTCTACTACTGGTAGATATGCTAAGCTTCCCAAACTCTCTGCCCGGTGACTCAAAGCATCTTCCACTACATTGGCCTTCCCGGGATGGTACAAAATAGTGATATCATAATCCTTAAGCAGCTCTAACCACCTCCGCTGACGCAAGTTAAGATCCTTCTATTTAAACAGATGCTGCAAACTCCGGTGATCAGTATCTCTACTGCTGGTAGATATGCTAAGCTTCCCAAATTCTCCGCCCGACGACTCAAAGCATCTGCCACTACATTGGCCTTCCCGGGATGGTACAAAATGGTGATATCATAATCCTTAAGCAGCTCTAACCACCTCCGCTAACGCAAGTTAAGATCCTTCTGTTTAAACAGATGCTGCAAACTCCGGTGCTCAGTGTAGATCTCACAAGAGACACCGTACAAATAGTGCCACCAAATTTTCAAGGCATGAACAATAGCTGCTAACTGCAGGTCATGGACATGATAGTTCTTTTCATGTACCTTCAGTTGTCTGGACGCATAGGCAATCACCCTACCATCCTATATCAACACCGCGTCGAGACCAATTCGCGACGCATCACAATATACAATATAAGACCCAGAACCTGTAGGCAATACCAATACTGGGACTGTAGTCAAAACTGTCTCGAGCTTCTAAAAGCTCTCCTCACACTCCTCTGTCCACCTGAACGGAGCACCCTTCTGGGTCAGCCTGGTCATAGCTGCTGCAATAGACGAGAAACCCTCTACAAATCGACGGTAATACCCCGCCAAACCAAGAAAACTCTGGATCTCCGTAGTTGAGGACGGTCTGGGCCAACTCTGTACTGCTTTAATCCTCTTCGGATCCACCTGGACCCCATCACCCGATATTATATGGCCCAAGAATGCCACTGATCTAGCCAAAACTCACACTTTGAAAATTTTGCATATAACTTCTTTACTCTCAGGGTCTAAAGCACAGCCATCAGGTACTGCTCATGATCCTCCTGAGTCCGGGAGTACACCAGAATGTTGTCAATAAACACAATGATGAATGAGTCATGATAGGGTAGGAACACATTGTGCATCAAGTGCATAACAGTTGCTGGGCATTGGTCAGCCCAAATGACATCACAAGGAACTCGTAGTGATCGTACCTAGTCCTGAAAGCAGTCTTCGGGATATCTGGGTCCCGAATCTTCAACTGATGATAGCCTGAATGTAAGTTAATCTTGGAAAATACTCTGGCACCCTGTAACTGATCAAATAAGTCATCAATACGAGGCAATGGATACTTGTTCTTCACTGTGACTTTGTTCAACTTGCGGTAATCAATACACATCCGCATAAAACCATCCTTCTTCTTGACAAATAAGACAGGAGCACCCCAAGGTGACACACTGGGTCGAATGAATCCCTTATCAAGCAACTCCTGTAACTGCTCCTTCAAATCCTTCAACTCAGGAGGAGCCATAAGATATGGAGGAATAGAGATGGGCTGAGTGCCCGGCAACAAATCAATGCCAAAATCAATATCTCTATCGGGCGGCATGCCCGAAAGATCAGCTGGAAATACATCTGGAAAATCCCTCACTACTAGGACTGACTCAACTGTAGGGGTATCAATACTGATATCTCTCACATAAGCTAGATATGCGTCACACCCCTTCTCAACCATTCGTTGAGCTTTAAGAAATGAAATAACTCTACTGGGAGTATACTCTAAGGTACCTCTCCACTCTAATCGCAGTAATCCTGGCATATCCAGCGTCACGGTTTTGGCGTGATAATCAAGAATAACATAATGGGGCGAAAACCAGTCCATGCCCAAAATAATATTAATGTCTACCATGCTGAGCAATAACAAATCGGCTCTGGTCTCAAAACCACTAAGAGCAATCAAACATGACCAATATATGCAGTCCACAACAAGAGAATCCCCCACAGGAGTAGGCACATAAACAGGGGAACTCAAAGAATCCCGAGATGCACCCAAATACGGGGCAAAATAAGAGGACATATAGGAATAAGTGGAGCCTGGATCAATTAAGACCGATGTATCTCTATGACAGACCGGAACAATACCTGTAATGATAGAGTCGGAAGAAACTGCCTTTGTACAAGTAGGAAGAGCATAATATATGGCTTGGCCTTCCTCTCTAGGGCGACCTCGACCTCCCCGACCTCCACGTCGAGCTGACTGAGCAGGTGGGGCGGTAGTTAGTGCTGGAATCATAGCCTGAGGACCCGGTGGAGCACGTTGTGCCTGAGAAGTCTATAGAGGTGCACCCCTCCTAAGTCTGGGGCAATCCCTCACCAGATGGAGAGTGTCGCCACACTCAAAACAAGATTTGGAGAGCGTGGCTGATGTGACTGGCTCCGGCCAGGTCTGTTGGATTGATCGCTAAAAGCACCCCGTGCAGGAGGTGCACTAGATACTGGCGGTGCATAATAAGGCTCCTAGGGCCTAGAAGGGACTAGAATACCACTGGCGGCTAGAAGAGCTGAATGAACGGGGCGATTCCTATAGCCCATACCATGGCGAACTACAGCTGGGGCACGAGTACCGCTATAGGTGCCAGACTCTCAAGACCTCTTGGCTTCCCTTTCCTCTCTCTCCCGAGCAAGCATACCCTCTATTCTCCTAGCAATACTCACAACCTGCTGGTAAGAAATATCCATCTTCAACTCTCGGGCCATGCTAAGCCTGATACTCGGGTGGAGTCCCTTGATAAACCGATGAACCCTCTCTCGAACTGTGGCAACCAAGGTTGGTGCATGTTAGGCCAAATCACTAAAGTGAACTGCATACTCTGATACAGTCATACCACCCTAGCGCAACTGCTCAAACTCCGCGCGCTATGCATCCCTGAGACTCTGAGGAACATACTCCCTCAAAAATATGTCCGAGAACTGAGTCCATGTAAGTGAAGTTGCCTCATCTGGACTACCCAACTCATAAGCACGCCACCACTGATAGGCTGCTCCTCTAAGGTGGAATGCAGTAAAAGAAACCCCACTCGACTCCGCTACAATCATAGTACGGAGAATGCGGTGACACTCCTCTAGAAAACCAGGGCATCCTCTGATGCCAATTCGTTGAAGGTAGGAGGGTGGTATTTCTTGTACCTCTCAAGTCTGAGCTGCTCCACCTCAGAAACTATTGTCCTAACCTCGGGCTGAACTAGGGTTACCGGTTGCACTAGCAAGATCTTTGCATCTTGGTCTACCTGAACTCGTTGCTCTGGGGTACCAGCGACGGGAGTCTGTGCTCCTCTCCCAGCCTGAGATGTGGCAGGAGAAAGTGGAATCAATCCAGCCTGAGCTAAGGTGCTGAACATGGTCAGAAACTAGGCTAGAGTCTCCTGGAAAGCTGGTGCAGCAACAGGTACCTCAAGTGTATGCCCTCCAACTGGAGCTACTGGGGGCTCCTCTGTAGCAGCTCGTGCGGGTGCTCTGGCTGCACCGCGTGGACGTCCCCGGCCTCTACCCCGTCCTCTCGTGGCTCTATCAGGGGCGCGGGTGTCTGGTGATCAAATTTTCTTTTACGTGTCCTCACCATCTGTGAAAGAATAGAATACAGAAGTTTAGAATTTCGAAGTCAACAATTTCGCACGACAAGGAATCAAGAAGTGTATTTTTTCCTAACAGTTCCATAGCCTCCCGAAGATAAGTATAGACGTCTCCGTACCGATCCGCAAGACTCTAATAAACCAACTTGTGACTCACGATACATATGAACCTAGAGATCTAATACCAACTTGTTACGACCCAATTCTCCCTCCGTAAGATATCGTGATGGCACCTAGTCTCTACGACTAGGTAAGCCTAACAAAGATGCGAAAATAACAAAATAGAAACAAAACTTAACAACTAACTATAACAGATAACTAAATAACTGATAACAATGCCGCTCGGCATTTACAATAACCAACACTCTAATAATACACAGTATTCCTAAAACCCGGAACATCATAAGTCACAAGCTACAAGAGGAAACTAGTATCTCTATACACCAGAATCTAATAAAAAAAAGTAAGGAAGGTAAATGACATAGGAGGGAACCGCCTCGTAGTCTTAAAAGTAAATGTACAGGGAGAACTCCCGAGGAACCGCCTCGTAGTCTCAAAAGTAAATGTGCAGGGAGAACTCTCGAGGAACCGCCTCGTAGTCTCAAAAGTAAATATACAGGGAGAACTCCCGAGGAACCGCCTCGTAGTCTCAAAAACACACAGTTCAAACCGATAAATACAACAGTTAACAACAAGAATTCTATAGTTAAGACTGATAAAGATTAAGGAAAAACAGGAAATCAACTAGGCATGCTTCACAGAGTTCAAATAAGCAGTTAAAGCATGTAGACATGCGATATTAGACTAAACAGGATAACTACACAGGTTGGTATAATGCAATTAAGAATGAAAAGCAGAATACTACTCAGAAAAATGGTATAACCCAAATTAAAAGGAAAACAGGTTGCTACTCAGTAAAATCGATTTTTACAATAAATAGCATGTGTACATACTCGTCACCTCGCGTACACGGCTCTCACATATCACAACAATACCAAATCCTAAGGGGATTTCCCCCACACTAGGTTAGGCAAGACACTTACCTCGAACCAAGCTCAATCAATCAGTAAAAATGCCCTTTCCTCGATTATCCGACTCTGAATGGCACAAATCTAGCCAAAAACAATTTCATACCATAAATACAACTATAATAGACTAATTTAATTAATGAATTCAAGACTTTAACAAGAATTTCGAAAATTACCCTAAAAGCCTCCCCGGGCCTACATCTCGGAATTGAGAAAAAGTCATAAAATATGAATACCCATTCACTCACGAGATCACTCGTACCAATATTATCCAAATCCGATATCAAAATCTCAATCAAAAACCAAAATCTTAGTTGAAAAACTTCTTCTAATTTTTTCCCAAATTTTCCACCCAATTCCGAAATTAAAAGATGAATTTAGAGATAGATTAGTGGGATATAACCAAAATCAAGTGAAAAATCGTTACCCAATTGATGTCTCTGAAAATCCCTCAAAATCTCGCCCAAATCCGAGCTCCTTATCTCAAGTTTTGATAACAATGGCCAACCCTCGTTTTTGGAAACTTTAATACTACCCAAACATCCCTTCTTCGCGAACGCGGCCACACCCTCGCGTTTGCGAAGCACAAAATTGCTTCAGTCCAAAATCCTTCATCGCGAATGCGATGCTCTTGTCGCGAACATGAAGGCCACTCAGCTCGACCCTACGCGAATGCGGGACCAACGTTGCGAACGCGTAGGCAAAAAGGCCTAGGGTCCCAGCCGCTCAACTTTCTCTACGCGAACGTGATGCCATTCTTGCGTTCGCGATGCACTGCCTAACAACCCCTTTGCGAACACGGAACACCCCTCGCAAACGCGAAGAAGAAAACCATCTATAACCAGAAAATCTGCTATCTTTCACAAGTCCAAAATGATCTGTTAAGCATCTAAAACTCACCCGAGGCCCCTGAGACCTCAACCAAACATACCAACTAGTCCTAAAATACCATACAAATTTAGTCGAGCCCTCAAATCACATCAAACAATGCTAAAAACATGAATCACCCTCCAATCCAAACTTAATGAACTTGAAACATCAAATGTATACAACCGATGCTGAAACCTATCAAACCACGTCCGATTGACCTCAAATTTTGCACACAAGTCATATTCAGCATTACGGACCTACTCCAACTTCCGGAATCAGAATCCGACCCCGATATCAAAAAGTCCACTTTTGGTCAAAATCTCCAAAAATTCGACTTTCGCCATTTCAAGCCTAAATTAGCTACAGACCTCTAAAACACAAATCGGGCACGCCCCTAAGTCCAAAATCACCCAACGGTGCTAACAGAATTGGAAGAACTCCATTCCGGAGTCGTATTCATATAGTTCTGACTACGGTCAAAATCCTAAGGGTTTAGCTTCCGTTTAGGGATTAAACATCCCAAAACACTCCGAAACCAAAAACAAAATCTCCCAGCAAGTCACATAAGCAGAAAAAGATATGAGGGAAGCAGTTAATAGGGGATCAGGGCTATTACTCTCAAAACGACTGGACAGGTCGTTACATATACCAACTAGCTGCTAGATCCTATAATCTGTATGATGCCAATTCAACTGACTCTCTATCTGTGGCATGCATAACTCTGAGGGCTCTGGCTACTATATCTAGTAAATCTTGGGGATCCTCTGATGTACTAAATCCCGTGAAAACTAGAGGCTTTAATCTAAGAAAATCACGAATCCTAGAACCTGTATCGTCACCCTAAGGACCTCTATGCTGTCGTCTGGCCTATGTAGATACAATGCTAGTCAACAATCTGATGGCCTCCCTCATGTCATCGTGTTGAGGAGCTAGGGGTGCGATAGTTGGAGCCCCCCTAACCTCTCCCTGAATAGAACGAGTCTGTGAAGCTCTGGATGGAACCTCTTGTCTGGACTTTTCATGCTCATATAACTCAGGGAGTACTGATCTCGTTCAAGTCACACCTCTATTTGAGGTTATGAAACAATCGATGCAATAGTAATACCCAACAGAGAGTCGGGGTCGAATTCCACATAGAGCTATATGAATCGAATTTAGAGGTATATATTGTGGTGAATGAGCTTAAACTATCTTAAATTACACTTCCACAAGGTTTGGTTGATTCTAGGTCTAGTTTAAACTAAGATTGCAAGATAAATAATTTAAACTAAGTAATTGCTTTTTTGTTGTTGTTTTCAAATAATGTAAAAGGCCTATGGCTATGACCTTCACCTAGGTGTTTGCCTAATGAGTTGTAAACTGTAAAGCTTGTTTCGTTGGTCGGTGTGTATTATAGCTATCAACCCTCAAGTACCTACTCAATACCTCCCGGTAAGAGAGTGATTTTGCCCAATTTGGCTTTCTCAAGTCCAAATGGGTATTGAACAAAACAATTGATAAAATGCTCAAGTCGGATTTTACTATCTCTAGGTTCAACCCTTTAATTGGGACTATCAATCTCTTGATTTTATCCCAAATTCTTGTTAGCCAAGTTTTCCTAGATTAAGTCTCTCTTTCTCAAGAAGAGACCTAGTCAAATAGGCATGAACTAATATTTGCAACCATTAATTCTTCAATTAAAAGCAAGAACAAGGCTAAAATAATAAATGCCCAACTATAAACAAGCCATAAATCCAACACCCATTAGGTTTACACACTAGGTTTGGGTCACATCCCTAGTTAGAAATCTAGCTACTCATAATGGGTATATAAGAAAATAAAGAAGAAAAGATGATAAAACTCATATTGCAAGATTAAAAGATAAAAATCCAATGTTAAATCACCAAAGTAAGATAAAGTTGCCTTAGGAGGCAAGTAAAAACGGCTACAGGACTTTCTATATTCCAAACTTAACCTGATTTCATGAAACTAGTCTATTTATACAAAGCTGGATTTTTTGGACAAAAATGCCCTTTCGGAGGTTTTGCGGCCGCACAATTCCATGTGTGGTCCGCACTTCTCTTCAGTCTTGATAGGAGTTTACTCTGTGACCGCACAATTCTGGATTGCGGTCGCATCTCTCGTATTCTACGGTCCGCACAATTCTTGGTGCGACCGCACATTTCTGAGTGCGGCCGCACAATATTTTTGAGCTTGAAATGGGACTCTCTGAACTTTAGCTCATGCATAGCTTCTGTGGCCGCACAATAATTGTGCGGTCAGCACTTTGCACTTGGACTCTATTAAATTTCCTTCACATTCTGCGGTCGCAGATGAAAATTTGCGGTCTGCACTTGAGCTTCTGTGCCTAATTTTGTCCTTTGAGTTCAGATCACTCATTCTTGAGTTGGCTTTCATCTTAGTGGCTCATTTTCCAATACTCCTGCAATTAAGCATATTTCATCTGTTTTCGGGAATATAATTAAGCACTTTTGGACTATAACGAAAGCTAAAAGGCGCTAATAAGTAGTCAAAATCTCCACTTATCAACTCCCCCAAACTTAAGCTTTTGCTTGTCCTCAAGCAAATAAGGTAATTCCCACCTCCACAAGATAAGAGCTATTCCAGATAATCTAAGGTGTATCAAACACAGATCAATTGGGACCAACAATTACCCACAACATTTATGAATAATCAACAAGGCAATGATTTGATGTTTTAAGCACAAATAGGTCTAATGTGACACTTGAGCATCAAGAGTTGACTTTATTCATCAAGAAAGCTTGCTATTTCATGTAGGTCATTGTGGATCCCAAACTCCTCCTCCTCTACTCTCCGTTAGCATATATCACTTAAGAATGTAGCACTCAAGTCAAGGATTTGTGAAAAGCTCGCTCATCTCTCTCAAAAGAATGCCACAAGTACGACTCTAAGTACCGTATGCTTGCCCCTCATGTAAATCACCAATAATGTAAGTTCACTCGGCTTGAAATCACGTAGGGCTTTTTCGGATGAAGGCTTTTGGACTAGGGTAGGAAATGTTGGAATAGAACGGGTTCATATTTCCTTAAGCACTCTGTTTTCTCTTTTTGGCTCATGAATTGCCGACCCTTTGAGGCATTTTCTTTTTCCTTAGGGGAACTAGAGAGACTTAACATCACTCTTTCTTGGTCATGATATTTATTTTCTCCTTCTTTGTTTTATCCATGCTTTGCATCGTTGCTTTTCTTTGAATCCCTTCAACTCTTCAACTTATTCACTTTACTTTTGCATTTTTCTTTTGTTCTTTTTTTTTCTTCTTTGCCTTTCTTTTTCTTCATTTCTTTTCTCTTTTTTGTACCTTGATACCACTTTCAAACTCCTCGTCTATCCCCCAAACTTATGTTTTAGCCAATTGTTTCTCGTGTTAAGGAAAGCTCGGGTGCCAAGAGAGGGTCGCTACAAAATGGGTAAAGGCTTATAACATAGTTATCAAATGAGGAAGGTTTTAGGCTCAAAAGGGTTGAGTAGGGATAACAACATTGGTGGGCCATGGAAAATTTCAAAACGGATCAAGGAGAGCCTACAATCACTTCTCAAGCCAAGTAAAACTTAAAATTTACCTAGAAATACATTCGGGGTAAGTTCTAGACACGGGTACTTGGACTTGCAACAAAACATCTCACCTCTCACATAGCTGGATTGTTAAAGAAGATAGAGTCGAGGGCCCACAACAACCATATTCGAGATTGAAAATCACTAATAGTTCAACTAAACCACTCGATGATTGCTTAAGTTAACACAAGAGTCAAAAGGTCACTAACTAGAGTTATTTCTTTCCAAGAACTTGTTTTTAATCATAAGAATGTAGTAAAGTGTGTTGGTACCAATTAAAGCATGCTTGACTCTTCTAGTTCGACTCAATTAGGTTGTCTTATTCATTAGTACTACTGTTCTCACCTAAACATCAAAAACGGACTCAATCCCTTAAGAAGATTGTCACGCCATCCATCGTTGGGAAGAGTCACCCGGTTCACCCAAAAACCATATTTAGAAAGAATTGTGGCATTAAGAAAACCAAAGGCTTATTGATCACTTAAACATGAAAAGAAACTACTAAATTAAAATGAAGCTATTAAAGTAAATGTTATACCCCATATTTTTTGTACGTGAAAGTACGCCATAAATAAATTGATGAAAGCTCGGAAATGAGATGTTACATCTCGTATTTTTGTACGTTAAAGTTTTGTTGTAAGTTAATCAACGTAAGCTCGAAAATGAGATTATTTTGGGATTATAAGTATTATACTATTTCAATCAAGGGATAAGTAAATTCGTGAAGGTGAGAGGGTAAGCAAATCGAAGAAAATGAGTTTCGTTGAAATTTAACAATTTCGGATAAAATACGGTCCGAGCTATAATAACCGGTATTTATGGACTAGTGCCATACAAGGTACCACATGACCATAATAGTAAGGTGTACAAAGTGTGTTAAAAGTGAGTAGTATTTTAAGTAATTTGAGATAATTCTTAATTATGAGGATAATTGGGTAATTATTGAATTAGTGGGGAATTAACTAATTAATTAAGAAAATGAGTGGATAAGCTTAAGAAGCCCAAACGTGACAGCAACAAATGATCATTTAAGTGACTCTTAAGTCACATTGAAAGGTGGCAAAATCGGAGGAATTATTGGTGGCCAAGTCATGCATAAGTGGGGTCCACAACCCACAAAATTATAAGAGATCTTCCTAAGTTAGTAAGTGAGATGTTGATGCCTCTATAACGTGAGAGATGAAGGCTTCAGCAAATTAAAATAAAAGTTTGCATCTTAATAAGGTAATGTTCTTGAAACAAAATTCAAAACAAGATCTCTTAGCATCTTAGCAACGCGAGGTGTTGAAAGTTTAAGGGAGTACAGTGCAATCTTTCTCAAGAATATCATACGGATTCTTCCTTACTCTGATCTTGCCGATTACATGTTATCGCAATTGACGTGTATTAGAGGGATTGTCAAGAGAACCGACTCAGGTATGTTAAGGCTAAGCCCTTCCTTCATTTTAGCATGATCTCATAATTACATGTGTTTGATAACGAGGCATAAAGATAAGTTCATACTCCCGAATTTATATACATTATCCTAGTCTCATAAATTATAGTATTCTCCTTATCGGGACTTCATATTTAATTGAGTATTGTCTTCTTCTAGTCAATAGAGTAGAGAGCCTATATATACAGTATTACAGTATTTTCATTACCATCTAGCTATAATAAATGGACAAGCCCCTATTGGGCAACCTCTGATCAGATGGTAAGTTATATACTGAGCCTACTGTGGCCAAGCGCCTATGAGCGAGCCCAGCATGACCGAGATACAGAGCCTAGTATGACCGAGCGCCTATGAGCAATCCCACTACGACAGAGCAGTTATATATATCGAGCCTTATAAGGACGGACAACTATTTTACTTACTATATTGAGAGAGTTGAGTCAGTATCAGTAGGTGAGCATATCTTCAGATTATCTTTAACTCCCAGTTACTTTCAGTTATTATATTATCATTTCAGTTTCAGCTTTCAGTATATTTCCTTACATACTCAGTACATTATTTCGTACTGGCATCCCTTTTCTGGGGGTGCTGCATTTCATGCGTGCAGGTTCTGACAGACAAACAGGTAGACCTCCTCATTAGGTGTTGCCTGAGTTCAGCTTGATTGGTAAGCTCCATGCCCTTCGTAGTTGCCGGGTCTAAAGCTTTATGTACATCTTGTGTATATATGTATATATGATATGAGTAGGTCGAGGCCCTGTTCCGATCACAGTATTTCTATCAGTAGAGGCTTGTAAACATATCCTGTCAGTTAGTACAAAAAGTGGTATCAAAGCAAATCTGTCCTAGGGAGTCTACAAGCCTTGTCTAGTAGAGTCTTGTTTATGGGTGTGTTGTGCACCACACTTATAAGCAGGAGGCTACATGGCATTTTGGACTGTCACTCTTTCTTCTTACTCTAGATCATGTGGTAGAGCTCAGTTGTAAGAATTCAATTTCCTAAACTCTATCTTATTCGTAATACAATGATACTTACATCCAGAAAGACGGTTGGTAAGAGAGATAGTTGTGGAAGAATTGAGTTAGAGGAACTCGATTTTGTAGCATGCTTATGATGAGTAAATGTAAAGTTTTCAGCCGAACATGTGTGTAAGCTTCTTGATAAGGAGCCTTAAGGTAAGAATATCCACTCTTATAGTAAAAAAAGCAATGAGAGATTCAGAAGATAGGTACAAGTTTGAACAATTAAAAGAAGCAAGATGAAGAAGGGTACGAGACGCCCAGTTAATGTAGATTATCAGTATTTACAATTCAAGAAGAGAAATATAAGCATTTTGAGTTACCTTCAATTGTAACAGAGGTATGTATAATTGGCCACACCCATCTCAGTTATGCCCTATGGGGGCTAACAGGTGTAGTTTAAAAAAAGGACGGGACATCAGGATCCGGCTGGGGTTAGAGTAATCCAAAATAGTGAATGGATTGTTTGTGTTAGTTGACATTTACGAAGGATATTACAAATATGCTAATAGATCTCCTTGTGAGACACCCAAATGGTGCACTCTAGAATATTCCAATTAGATATGAATACTAGCATGATCAAAAACATTCAGAAGATAGGCACTGAAAGCCTAGATAGGATAAATATTACCGTAGTGTGGCTCCCGTCCCTAGTAGAGCGAGGACGTTGAGCAACCCGAAGAGCCGATGAATGAAGCAAGGGGAGCTAAAAGCAAAAGAATGTCTTGTTGAAGTTTTCACAAGAAAGGGATGGCAGAAATATTAGTAGGGAAATGATAAGAGAGATAAGGAAGTATTATGAGTAAGATGTGATACATGGATAACAACGGTAGATCAAAAAGATGACGGTATTACAAGGTCCATAGTCAGGTGAAGGAAGAAACGAGAGGTGATAGGCCTTAAGACAACAAAAGAGTATAGGCCATACAGTCATATCCTCATTTCGAGAAATAAGTTCGTGACTCTAACGTGATTACCAAAAGGAAAAGTTAAACCCCAGAGTAATAGAAATCAGTATGGAATGGTAAAGAAAGAATGCGATAAAAATGAAAAAGGGATGAAATTGCACTTATTCAAATACTACAGATATGCTATGATTCCAGAACATTATGCAAACACGACATCAAGGAAAGGAAGTAAGGGTTCCTGCCTGGGGTGTTATTGATAAATAAGGAACCAGTGCGAGAGGTAAGTTAAGACAAAGGAAATGAACCAAGAAAGATTTTGCGGGATATTGATATGAGAATGGGTCAACGAATAATTAGTAGTTGATTCAGGAAGAGCCTAGTCATGGCTAGACAAGAGGTTACCGATAAATCAGTAAATCATGCAAGATGAACATGGTGAACTCCAACATGGGGAATTCAGTCTCGCAGATATGACATCGGAACCCTTGAGAAATATTCAGATAAGAGTTGGGTAGTTAAATGTATCGTATGAGTATTACGGAAATAAAAGAGAATGCCACTGGAAAGACAGTCAAAACTTCAGTTCAGAAGCAACCGCACGAGCACAAGTGCACAGAGGTATGTAACTACGGATATTTATAGATGAGTAAGAACATCGAAAACTTCTTCGGGTATACAATATAACAAGCTTGCAACATTAAAAGAGTCAAAGGGTCTTCCCTAAGTACTACAATGAAATACTAGCTGAGGAAGTAAGGAGGAAGTCTTTAACCTAAGCTCAGTGGCCTAAAGAGTAAGTGATCTTATAACAGCAGTCTCACAACAACGTTGTATGCACTCCATAAGAAAGTGGCACCTACCATGGCTAATGGACGGGAAGTAAAAATCAGAAGTGATATTCAATATTATATGAGTTGTATGGAATTCCAATATGTATGGGCACTAAGATAAGTTAAGTATGCACGCAACAAGTGGCAGAACAACCAAGAAAAGCAATTGCTTGCATTTAAAGAAAGTTGAGAAGGAACAAAAAGAATTATTCGATTAATGATCCAGAGTTAGTTACGTTATGAACACACTTAAGAGTTCGGAGTATTATCCATGCAGCATATATGTTGACATTCATACAGCCGTAGAAGACTCCGGTATAAGTTAAAAGAAAGAATTGAGCCCAGGGCATAGACAAAGGATTGAATTTATAGAAGATTATATCATGGATATTCCATAGCGCCCATGAAAGGATAAAGTAATAACTAATACCAGGAGCCACAGATCGGAAGATAGCTTAGGCCTACATGAAGGTTGATCAGAAGGAAGAGGAAACTAAAGAGTTTAATCAACTAAGTAAATTAGGAGTCTGATTATTGGACCCAAAGAATTATAGAAATCATGATTGAGAACATAGCGAAATCAATCTTAATATGAGAGGTGCAAGAGAGATAGCACAACAACCATATTCTATAACGGCTCAAGTTGTGGATGTAAATCATACCTATGTGGAAGTGGGTTATGAAAGAGATAGAAGATTCGATGCGAGATTTTAAGGTAAGCAAGGTAAAGATGAACAACGTACTAGATACTGAGGTGTAGAAGGTTGTGAATAATCCATACTTCAGATAGAGGGCTAAAAGCATTGGGATTCAGTATCCATGAATGATAGCAGTGTCATTAGTGGCATATCTTCCAGCATATGGTTTCTAGGCACCGAGAGATCTATTCAAGAGAGTAAAGAAGAGTTGGAGACGATACAATGTCTCGCTTGATGTTCCAGAATAACACAAGGAAATCTATGGTACAAGGAAGTTGAAGGAAGGTTGCGAGTAGTATAAATGGATATGTATGGGTCGCAAGCTAAAGTATGATAGAGCGACAAGGTTTTAGGAAGACAAGAGTAAGGACAAAAAAGGGTGAGTGAGAAGGTAACGAGAAACGAATGAGTCCTCGGGATTAAGCCCATGAAAACAAGATAGTTGATAGCTTCTCTAAGTTATAGAAAGCTCAGTATAGCCTGAATGAACTCAAAGGAATCTAAGACTAGTAGCATTTGGAAGAGATGGAATGTTGCCCTGGTAGTAGAATAAAGGTGTAATTATGATAGATAAAGGATGACGGTTGAGCCTTCGATTGAGTAATGATTTGAAGAGAATTTCATGGATTGTATGAAATTAAAATACCCACGTAAGGTGAATCACATTGGGATGCTATAAAATACAATTATTGAAGTACAACATCGCCCCTAAGTGGATCAGGAAAATCACTTCAAATATTCCTCGATGCAACATAAGCCCTAGTGGCAATGTATTACGTAAGAAGTTTCAAGTTATCAGTGGTATATTGTAGATCAATATTGAGGCGAATCATAATGGATGGACAAAAGTCACAAAGTATGAGCTGAGATTAGGTCGGCATTCTTAAGATGAGCAGTAATGAGGAAGCATTAAAAGACTTAGCTTTATGCATATAAGATAAGCAACGAGAGTAACCTGGAGTTTGGTCGTAGACCTCAGTAAAGCTAATGACGCCCAGAGGGACAGCTTGACATAATTTTGTATATGTTCATAAAGTGAGGCGTAGAGATTGGCTAAGAGCTGGAGGAAAGCCATGGTATGAGAAAGAGGACTAAAGGGGGGAATGCCCTGGCCTTTGGATTTATTCAAAGAACAGTTGCCTAAATGGAAAGGAGAATATTAAAATATTCGTGAGGGCTATGGGTTATGAGAATGATAAGTGCATCAGTCAACATTCGAGGACGAATGTTTCAAAAGGGGGGAATAATGTTACACCCCATATTTTTTGTATGTGAAAGTACGCCATATATTAAATTGATGAAAGTTTGGAAATGAGATGTTACATCCCGCATTTTTGTACGTAAAAGTTTTGTCGTAAGTTAATCGACGTAAGCTCAGGAATGAGATTATTTTGGGATTATAAGTATTATGCTATTTCAAACAAGGGATAAGTAAATACGTGAAGGTGAAAGGGTAAGAAAATCGAAGAAAATGAGTTTCGTTGAAATTTAACAATTTGGGATAAAATACGGTCCGAGCTATAATAACCGGTATTTATGGACTAGTGCCATACAAGGTACCACATGACCATAATAGTAAGGTGTACAAAGTGTGTTAAAAGTGAGTAGTATTTTAAGTAATTTGAGATAAATTCTTAATTATGTGGATAATTGGGTAAT
Organism: Nicotiana tomentosiformis; assembly: GCF_000390325.3. NCBI lineage: Eukaryota > Viridiplantae > Streptophyta > Magnoliopsida > Solanales > Solanaceae > Nicotiana > Nicotiana tomentosiformis. The sequence goes on along the minus strand of NC_090812.1, from coordinate 45,047,299 downwards.
TATTGGATTAGTGGGAAATTAACTAGTTAATTAAGAAAATGAGTGGATAAGCTTAAGAAGCCCCAACGTGACAGCAACAAATGATCATTTAAGTGACTCTTAAGTCACATTGAAAGGTGGCAAAATCGGAGGAATTATTGGTGGCCAAGTCATGCATAAGTGGGGTCCACAACCCACAAAATTATAAGAGATCTTCCTGAGTTAGTAAGTGAGATGTTGATGCCTCTATAACGTGAGAGATGAAGGCTTCAGCAAATTAAAACAAAAGTTTGCATCTTAATAACGTAATGTTCTTGAAACAAAATTCAAAACAAGATCTCTTAGCATCTTAGCAACGCGAGGTGTTGAAAGTTTAAGGGAGTACGGTGCAATCTTTCTCAAGAAGATCATACGGATTCTTCCCTACTCCGATCTTGCCGATTACATGTTGTCGCAATTGACTTGTATTAGAGAAATTGTCAAGAGAATCGGCTCAGGTATGATATGGCTAAGCCCTTCCTTCATTTTGGCATGATCTCGTAATTACATGTGTTTGATATCGAGGCATAAAGAAAAGTTCATACTCTCGAATTTATATATATTATCCTAGTCTCATAAATTACAGTATTCTCCTTATCGGGACTTCATATTTAATTGAGTATTGCCTTCTTCTAGTCAATAGATCAGAGAGCCTATATATACAGTATTACAGTATTTTCATTACCATCGAGCTATAATCGATGGGCAGTCCCTTATTTGGCAAGCTCTGATCAGATGGTAAGTTATATACCGAGCCTACTGTGGCCGAGCGCCTATGAGCGAGCCTAGCATGGCCGAGATACAGAGCCTAGTATGGCCGAGCGCCTATGAGCGAGCCTACTATGGCAAAGTAGTTATATATACCGAGCCTTATAAGGGCGGGCAACTATTTTACTTACTATATTGAGAGAGTTGAGTCAGTATCAGCAGGTGAGCATATCTTCAGATTATCTTTGACTCCCAGTTACTTTTAATTATTATATTATCATTTCAGTTTCAGCTTTCAGTATATTGCCTTATATACTCGGTACATTATTTTGTACTGACATCCCTTTTCTAGGGGCGCTGCATTTCATGCGTGCAGGTTCTGACAGACAGACGGGTAGACCTCCTCATTAGGTGTTGCCCGAGTTCAGCTTGATCGGTAAGCTCCATGCCCTTCGGAGTTGCCTGGTGTAGATTTTTATGTACATCTTGTGTATATATGTATATATGATATGAGTAGGTCGGGGCCTTGTTCTGATCACAATGTATCCATCAGTAGAGGCTTGTAGACATATCCTGTCAGTTAGTGCAGTTTTTTGGGCTTGTAGGCCTTTTATGTATATTTTGTTGGTTTGCCAGCTGTAGTAGTTATGATGGCCTTGTCGGCCCAGCATTATATTGATGTTTAGTCAGCATTCGCAATTGTCTTGCAATGTGGCCCATGGCCAAAGTATGGCATTATATGTTCAGAGTCCCTTAGTCGCAAGTTGGTATGCAAGGATAGGTGAGGCACCGGGTGCCGGTCTCGCCCCTAGGTTCGGGGCGTGACAGTAAATAAGAAGCTATTAGACTAAACATTGATTCCTAAGAAAACAAAATAAAGAAGTTATAAAGTAAAATACTGAAAGCATAAATGAATATACAAAATGAGAGGAGAAAAAATAAAATATATACATTAATTGAGAGAGAGAAGAATATGTACATAATGAAAATACAAAGAGAATGTTATCAGTTATTACATGCCAATGTCAAATGTCAAATCAAATAAACTCCACCACCACCCCCCCCCCCCCCCCCCGAATAAAAATAAGCATTGTCCTCAATACTTAACAAAATAAAAACAAGGAAGGGAAAGAGTAGAGAGGACTCCTTATGTGGTCTCCATGTCCATAGCAGCATCACCTCCCTCAGGCTCCTTCAACTGTATCTCATCATCCTCTGCTCGGGGAGTAGCTGGGTTGGTGAACATCTGTAGCACCATCTCTGCAGTGTGGGCAGTGAGGTATGGCTCCTCAGACTAGCCAGCTGGTGCCACTGGTGCTGATGATGCTACTGGTATACTGGTACTACTGGAGCTATCTCCATTAGTAATTCAAACGGAAGGTCTCCAGCGGCTGCTATCTTGGTCACCTCTCGTCTCAACCTATCAACTGATTTCTTCGAAGCCTGAGATTTCCTCATCTTCTTGACCTACTTCCAAAGCTCCTCAATTGCTCCCCCATGTTCCACCAAAGTGTCCATGATGGTCTTCTAATTCTCCAATATCTTCTTCAAAGTTTCCTCCACTATCGGAGGAATCTGGGATGCTGGGGTAGAAGTTTGTGCTGCAACAACACTGGATAGGTCAGACAGCTTTGCAGTAGCTGTCTGCTCGTAAGTCTTTCTTAGTTTAGACTTCTAAAGACTGCTTGCGCTCCTTGTTCCTGCTTTAGCCTGTAAGGTATCAAGCTGGAGACGTATCGACCTATATTCCCACCAATGCGATCCCCATTATTGATGGACAAATCTGTTTGGAAACAGAGCTCTTTTATCGCAAAATTAGACCTGCGATTAACGTCGGCTTATCTGTCAGTCGCGTCGGGTCTACCGCTCAGTTGAAAACTATGAAACAAGTCTGCGGTAGTTCAAAACTGGAATTGGCCCAATATCGCGAAGTGGCCGCCCTTGCTCAATTTGGCTCAGACCTTGATGCTGCGACTCAGGCATTACTCAATAGAGGTGCAGGCTATAACCTAGTCTTACTCGGTCTTACCTCCCTGCCTGTTTTCGTTTATTTCTTTTTTGAGAATACCTGCCCTGCTGCCTCTACTCTCGTTCGGGCCCCGGGAATCCCTTGCTTTTGGCTAAGGTCTTTATTTACCTTTTTTCCCGTAGATCCTGACACAAGGTTAGAATTCTAGCCCTTCTAGAGTGGTATCTCACTGATGGCTCGGGCCCCCCCGGAAGGCCCTTAGTCAAGAGGTTAGTTACCCTCTTCGGTATCGGCAGAGAAAGTAGAGAAGGACAGTGACACAATAGCTCTAACATAAGCAAGCTATCAAGAGGGAGTCAATAGCTGCCTATTCTACAGTGCTAATTCCCACAGCAGACTCAATAGTTGCGGTTACGGATGCTATTGCTAAGAGGGCATTCGAATCGAGTCAACTATACGATAGTGAAGTTCCTCGTTGGAAAGACTCTTACTATACATGGGGATGCAGATATGTCAGAAGGACCGGATTCGGATCCAGTTGTTGAGACTCGCCAGTGCATGGGAGACTCGCAACGCAGAAAGTGGATAAGTAGAAGAGGAAGGAACTGACGTTGATGGCCCTGAAGATGGAGGTGGAGGCATGGCAGCTGTATCGGTGGAAGGCCCAGCTGCCGTGGAAGGCATGGATGCTGAATCTGCAACTACTACTGACGGCTCATCAGACTGGCCTACGGTAGTAGTCGACTTACCCTTGTTCTTCGGGAGCCTCTAGTCCTTTAGAGAGTACCAGGTGAAGGGCTTCTTAGCCAGAACCTTCGTATCAAAGCTCTTGGACTCCACCCCCGCATCCATAAGATACTCCGTGATGATGTTGGGATACAGATAGGAGTTGTCACCCTGCCTAATGACCGGAGATATGTTGGCCGACATGATAGCACCCACATTGATTGGGTACCCGGCTATGATGGAGGCAACTAGGACTGCCCGTGGGACTGGGAGATTGTTTTCATTCTGGCTTGGATCTATTCAACTGCACACAAATGTCTGCCAACCTTTTCCTTCAAAGTTGAGGGTGTTCCGTTGAATGGGAACCCCTGCTGTGATCCATGGTGGTGGTGGTCCTGGAGCTGCCAATATCTCAGCTAGACAAGGGCGAGCCGCATCACCCATTGCAAACTTCTCTAAATACTGCACCGGTTCCACATACTCAAGCCCCAAATAAGTGTTTAGGGTGCTATGATAAAAAAAGTACTTTTTAAGTTCCTCACTTTAGTCACCTTAGTCCCCTTCTTGATATGCTCCACATTGGCGTAGAATTCCCGGACTAAGTGCTCATTGGCATCCACCACAATTTGAGTGAACCATGTCCACCCTTTTCTCTCCCGAAACTGTTTTGCCACATTTGGATTGTACCTATCCAAGTCTTTCAAAATAAACTGACGCTCAAGTGTGAGCGATCTCTGAGGCCACCACTCTCGGAACCTGTTGAATGCTGTCAGGCTCACAAATGTGTCTTCCCAAACTTCCTTCTTCTTCGACCTCTCAAGGCCGGCAACTCTGGTATCACCCCTCGACCGTCATCCAGAATATCATCATCATCAACAACTATGACTGGTGCGTCGGGGCATGAGTAGATGAGGGTTCTGAACCCTGACTGTTATCTTCTGAACCCTCAGAAGTGCTTGTGGAGGTAGAAGGCTCATCTCGGAGCTGGAATTTCCCTTGAAACTATTGTGGCTGAGATTGGGCATCAGACTGCTCTTCCACAGAGTTGCCCTCTGATGCTTCCCTAGACGGGACGTATGAACTTGATTCAGAGGGCTCTGCATCCCTACCTCACCCGGCGGTTGCCTTTTTGGATGTCACTTTTTGCACGGAGAGTGGTAGGGTACCCCTGCCTCGACCTCGGAAGGGTTCACCCTTCCCCTTGGATATATCACCTCATCCCCGAGATATAACCATTGTGTGCAATACATGGCAATAGGAATCAATTATAGTTCAAATTCAGAATATCAGACAGTCGCAGATAAAACAGTATGCATGTTGGGGAAGTGCGGTCCGCACATTTTTTAGTGTGATCGCAGATAGGTTTGTGCGGACCACACAATTTGGAAGTGCGGCCGCAGTGGTGATTCTGCGGTCCGCACAATTTTTAGTGTGACCGCACAATTGAAATGCGGTCCACACAATTTTGAGTGCGGCCGCACAATGGAGCTCAAAAATAATAACTCTTTGAAGATAGATAAATCGATCTGCGGCCGCGGTTCAATTTCTGTGAACCGCACAATTTCAAGTGCGGTCTGCACAATCATTTTACACCATATGCCCTAGCTTACTGATCTGCGGACCGCACAATTCCTTGTGCGACTGCCCAATTCAAAAACAATCGGCAGTAAACTTAGGGTTTCTAAGTCACGCACAATTTAGACATGGTAGTAGTAATTTAGACATGATACATAGTTTACTCATCCCCCAAATAGCAAATAGGAAGTTACCCACACAAATTTAAGCTCACATGATGAATTTGACATTAGGCCTAAAAATAACTAAACTAATTATGAACAAAATTAAGAAAATTGAAAAATTTAAAGATGAATTGAACATACCAGTAATGTAGTGATGCTAAGGAAGAATCAAAGATGATGAAATGAGTGTTAGACGCGTGAATCAGTTGAGTGCACTGTGTTTGCCTTTGTGTTAATTATTCAGAGTTCGTAAAGTCTCAACGGTAGTGAGAAGCCTACTATTTATACTTGACCGGTTAGGGCAAAAGTTCAAGAGATGAGTGCGGCCGCACAATTTCATGTGTGGTCCGCACTCCTTTACTTGTTACACATTTACCCTTTGTTGATCTGCGGTCCGCACATTTTTGAATGTGGCCGCAGATTTTGGTGCGGACCACACATTTACTTATGCGGCCGCACTTTGGCCATTTCTCTGACAGGCAAACTTCAGAGAGTTTGCAATTTTTTAATCTCCAGTTGTGCGGCCGCAGATCCCTTTCTGCTATGGAATTCAAAATTGTGCGGTCCGCACAATACATGTGCGGTCCGCTCTTTTTCCATGCTTAATCAATTTTTCTGAGCACAACCCCTGTAAAGCACAATCATTCCTGCAACACACTACAAAACCAGTTAGCACAAAAGAAGACCTATCTAAAGAAGAAGAAAAAGAACAAGAAAAAGAAACATGGGTTGCCTCCCAAGAAGCGCCTAATTTAATGTCGCGGCACGACGCATATTACTATCACTTCAAATGAATCACTGCCACCACGTGGCCATCATCAGCTTGTCCCAAATAATGCTTCACCCGGTGACCATTGACTCGGAATACCTCATCATTTTTGTTCTTTAAGTCCAATGCACCAAAAGGTGTCACACCCATAATTTCAAAGGGACCACTCCATTTGGATTTCAACTTTCCAGGAAACATCTTCAATCGTGAGTTGAACAACAAAACAAGATCACCCACTTTGAATTCCCTGTTTTGGATGTATTTGTCATGAAGATACTTCATTCTTTCTTTGTACAAGGATGAACTTGCATATGCATGGTACCAAAATTCATCTAATTCATTCAAATGTGCAACCCGCAAAGTGGAAGCTGCACCCCAATCAAGATTTAACTTCTTTGCTCAAGGTCCACCGGAAGATGACAAGCTTTGCCAAACACCAACCGGTATGGAGACATCCCGATAGGAGTTTTGAAAGTAGTCTGATAAGCCCATAGTGCATCATCAAGCTTCTTTAACCAATCCGTCCGATTAGCATTCACTGTTTTGGACAAAATACTCCTTATCTTCCAGTTGGAGACTTCCACTTGACCACTTGCTTAAGGGTGATAGAGAGTCTTAACTTTATGAGTGACACCATACTTGCTAAGCAAGGTGTTAAATGCTTTGTTACAAAAATGCGACCCCCCATCGCTTATGATAGCCCGCGGAGTACCAAACCTTGTGAAAATGTTCTTCTTCAAAAATGCCACCACACTTCTTGCTTCATTTTTGGGTAGAGCAATGACCTCTACTTATTTTTACATATAATCAACAGCTACCAAGATGTAGGTGTTTCCATAAGAACTCACAAAGTGACCTATGAAATCGATACCCCACACATCGAAAATATCAATCTCCAAAATGGTGGTGAGGGGCATTTTATTTTTCTTTGAGATTCCACCGGCCCTTTGACATTCATCACAACGCTTGACGAGATCACTTGCATCCTTATAAAGAGTGGGATAATAGAAACCACAACTTAACACTTTGGCCGCCGTTCTTGGTCCACCATGGTGACCACCATATGGCGAAGAATGACAAGCCCTAGGAATTTCACATTGTTCCTCCTCCGGTACACATCTTCTAATCACTCCATCCGTACGAATTCGGAAAAGGTACAGTTCATCCCAATAATGGTCACACTCCCGTTTGAGCTTCTTCCTTTAGTTTGAAGAGAAATCATCCAGGATGATACCATTCATAAGAAAATTTTCTAGATCCGCGAACCATGGCATCTCTTTCATTGAAATGGCTAAGAGTTGCTCATCGAGGAAGGAGTCATTGATTCCAAGGCCATCATGCGGCCTCCCCTCCTCCTCCAAATGAGACAAGTGGTTCGCCACTTAGTTTTCACTTCCTTTTCGGTCTTGGATGTCTAGGTCAAACTCTTGCAAAAAAAGCACCCATCTCATCAACCGGGCTTTGGAATCTTTCTTGCTTATAAGGTAACGGTGCCAAAAATTGATTTCGTCCAAGTCACACCTCTATTTGAGGTTATGAAATGGTCGATGCAATAGTAATACCCAATAGAGAGTCAATGTCGAATTCCACAGGGAGATATATGAATCAGATTTAGAGGTATATATTGTGGTGAATGAGATTAAACTATCTTAAATTACACTTCCACAAGGTTTGGTTGATTCTAGGTCTAGTTTAAACTAAGATTGCAAGATAAATAATTAAAACTAAGAAATTGTTTTTGTTGTTGTTTTTAAATAATATAAAAGGCCTAGGGCTATGACCTTCACCTAGGTGTTTGCCTAATTGGTTGTAAACTGTAAAGCTTGTTTTGTTGGTCGGGATATATTATAGCTATCAACACTCAAGTACCCACTCAATACCTCTCGGTAATAGAGTGATTTTGCCCAATTTGGCTATCTCAAGTCCAAATGGGTATTGAACAAAACAGTTGATAAAATACTCAAGTCGGGTTTTACTATCTCTAGGTTCAACCCTTTAATTGAGACTATCAATCTCTTGGTTTTATCCCAAATTCTTGTTAGCCAAGTTTTCCTAGATTAAGTCTCTCTTTCTTAAGAAGAGACCAAGTCAAATAGGCATGAACTAATATTTGCAACCATTAATTCTTCAATTAAAAGCAAGAACAAGGCTAAAAATAAACGCCCAACCATAAACAAGCTATAAATCAAATACCCATTAGGTTTACACACTAGGGTTGGGTCATAACCCTAGTTAGAAATCTAGCTACTCATAATGGGTATAGAAGAAAATAAAGAAGAAAATATGATAAAACTCATATTGCAAGATTAAAAAATAAAAATCCAATGTTAAATCACCAAAGTAAGCTAAAGTTGCCTAAAGAGGCAAGTCAAAACTACTACAGGACTTTCAATATTCCAAACTTAACCTATTTTCGTGAAACTAGTCTATTTATACAAAGCTAGAATTTTCGGACAAAAATGTCCTTTCGGAGGTTCTGGGCCGCACAATTCCATGTGCGGTCCGCACTTCTCTTCAGTCTTGACAGGAGTTGACTCTGCGGCACGATTCTGGATTGCGGACGCATCTCTCATATTCTACGGTCCGCACAATTCTTGGTGCGTCCGCACAGGGCTCTTATGCGGACCGCGCATTTCTTAGTGCGGCTGCACAATTATTGTGCGGTCCATATTTCTTTTTGAGCTTGAAATGAGACTCTCTGAACTTTAGCTCTTGCATAGCTTCTGCGGTCGCACAATAATTGTGCGGTTCGCACTTTGCACTTGGACTCTATTAAATTTCCTTCACATTCTGCGATCACAGATGAAAATCTGTGGTCTGCACTTGAGCTTCTGTACCTGATTTTTGTCCTTGAGTTCAGGTTACTCCTTCTTGAGTTGGCTTTCATCTTAGTGGCTCATTTTATAATACTCCTGCAATTAAGCATATTTCATCAGTTTTCGGGAATATAGTTAAGCACTTTTGGACTACAACGAAAGCTAAAAGGCACTAATAAGTAGTCAAAATCCCCACTTATCAAGTACTCTACTAGTACCCTCGTCGGCAACAACTTTGCCCTTCTGGGTAGCTGTGAGTCTCTTCAGCGGTATCACTGCATATAAAGCATTTTGTTAGAAGGCTAAATTCTTATAACATAGCTCTATCGTACGATCTAGAGAAGAAGGAAGGACAACTATCCTATAATGCCCTGTAGCCTCATGTTCATAAGTATAGCACGCAACATACTCGTGAACAAGACTCTACTAGACACGGCCTATAGACACCCTAGGACTCGCTGGCGTTATGGGCTATCTCCCCCAGCATATAATAAATAGGCCTCGCTGGTGTTATGTCACGACCCAAAATCCAACTAGTCGTGATGACACCTAACCCAACCCGCTAGGTAAGCCAACTTTCAATTATCCAATTCCAATAACAATTATTAAAGCAATTTAAGTGAATAAAGATCTTAATCTTATACATTCATCAATAACTGGTAGTACAAATTATGAGCTTCTAAGAATAGAGTATACAAAGCGGAAATGAAATAAATACATAGTCTGTTTGAATAATACATAAATAGAGCTTTTATAAATATAAGGCTACCATGAACAAGAGGCAGCTACAACAGGAACGCAGATACATCTTCAAATCCCGCAACCATCGAGCACAACAACAACAACAGCCAACATCTGCATGCAATGTGCAGAAGTATAGTATCAGTACAACTGACCCCATGTACTGAGTAAGTAACAAACCTAGCCTTATGTTGAAAGTAGTGACGAGCTTCTACCAAGGTCGGGGCCAAAACCACTAGTTCACAACAGTCCATAACAACATAAAGCAAATAATACCAGAAGTAACTCAGAGATAAAATGCTCAGCCAAATCATGATTTCAAAAATAATAGTTCTTCCTTTCAAGTACATCAGCGAAAACCCAAATCGTTTGCCGAAGTTGTCAAAATATGAATACGTTTGAAAACAATAATTTCTCCCAAAATCTTTTCAATAATAAATGAGATGTTTCATTTTCTTTCCAGATAACCCGTGTAAAAATAAATGCATCACTATGCCTATCTGTCAAAATATGTGAGAAATCATTAATGATGTGATGTTGTACAGCATGAGGAAAATACATCTCTATGCATATATGTCATGTGTGCATGCTAATGCGATGCAACTCAGTGATAAAATCATAAACAGCCCCTCGGGCAGACCTCACAATCACTCATAAACAGCCCCTCGGGCATACCTCTCCATCTCTCATGCCTCCCAGTCACTCAGCACTCGGCACTCGCACTCAGTAGTTACCTCCGCTCACTTGGGGTGTGTACAGACTCCGGATGGGCTCCTTCAGCCCAAGCACTATAATCTGGACGGACAACTCACGTGCTATAATATCATATCAGAATCCGCACGGACAACTCACATGCCATAATAAGCCAATAAGGCCTACTGCAGGCGGGCAGCCCCGATCCATATAATAGTAATAATATATATAAAGCCAACATGGCCTGCTGCGGCGTGCAGCCCGATCCCAAAAATATCCTCACAATCAGGCCCTCGGCCTCCTTCAGTCATCAATCTCTCCAGTCTCTCTCTCATGGGCTCACAATGTCATGAGAATAGCCCAAAATGATGATATGATGTATCAATAAATAACAACAGAGAGTTAGATATGATATGCACTGAAATGAATATGACTGAGTATAAATTTTCAATTTAAAATAAATAATTCACAACAATATGACCTCTGTGGGTCCCAATAATACTGGCACATAGCCTCAACATGATTTTTAATATACTTTTCAGTTTAATTTCATTAACACATAAAACCGCATGGAAAATGCCAAGATTATTTACTACACAATTTCACAGAAACAATTATGTCACAATTTCTATAGTACATGCCCACACGTCCGTCACCTAGCATGTGCGTTACCTCCCAACAATTCATGAAATACATATATTCAGGGTTCATACCTTCAGCTCCAAGATTAGAAGAGTTACTTGCCTCGAACAAGCAAAATCCAATGTCGAGCAAGCTAAGCAATGCTTCAGAAATTCCATTCTACGTGTATCAACTTTCAAATGACTCTAATCTAGTCACAATTAATTTGATTCAGCTCACAAAAATTATAGGAATTAATTTCATATCAAAATACTAATATTTTCCAAAAATTCGAAATTACGCCCCAAAAATCACTTGTGGGGCCCACGTCTCAGAATCTGATAAAAGTTATAAAATTCGGAAGCTCATTCAACCACGAGTCTAACCATACTAATTTTACCAAAATCTGACCTCAACTCGACCTCCAAATCTTCAAATCTTATTTTCAAATTCCTAAGTTCAAACCCCCAATTTATACCTCAAAAATATGTAATCTAGTCGGATTATTCGATGATAATTCAATATTATGGAGTATAAATGATCACAAGTGACTTACCTCAAGTTTCCCTTGAATTCTCTCTCAAGGTCGCCCCAAAAACCATGCTTGAAGGTCCAAAAATGGCAAAACTCGGAACCCCTTTTGTTTTTAACATTCTGTCCAGGATTTTCGCATCCGCGGTGATTTCTTCGCACCTGCGGTCTTCGCACCCACGGTGATTTCATCGCGCTTGCGGTCTTCACACCCGCGGTGATTTCTTTGCGCCTGCGGTCTTCGCACCCGCGATGATTTCTTTGCGCCTGCGGTCTTCGCACCCGCGATGATTTCTTCGCGCCTGCGGACTTCGCACCCGCAGCAAAATTTTTCGCACCCGCGGTGTCTGGCTAGCCTATGTATTTTTTGCTTCCGCGACTAATTCCTCGCATCCACGAGCTCGCACCTGCGACCCTTTCTTGCGCAGGTGCGATCACACCAGCAACCTAGCTGCTTTAGCTCCTCCTCTAAATCCAAATTCGATTTGTTAAGCATCCGAAACTCACCCGAGGCCCTCGGGACCCCGTCCGAACATACCAACAAGTTCATAACATAACACGGACCTTCTCGAGGCCTCAAATCATATCAAACAACATCAAAACGATGGATCGCACCTCAAATCAAAATCTATGAACTTTGAACTTTCAAATTCTATATCTTGTGCCGAAACATATCAAATCAATCCGTAATGACTTCAAATTTTGCACACAAGTCATAAATGACATAATGAAGCTATTCAAATTACCAGAATCAGATTTCGACCTCGATATTAAAAAGTCAACCCCTGGTCAAACTTTCCAAAATTAAATTTTCGGTATTTCAAGCCTAATTCCACTACGGACTTCCAAATAATTTTCCGGACACGCTCTTAAGTCCGAAATCACCATACGGAGCTATTGGAATCATCAAAATTAAATTCCGAGGTCGTTTACTCATAAGTAAATATCCGGTCAACTATTTCAACTTAAGTTTCCAACATGAAAATTCATCCTTCCAAGCTAACTCTGAAATACCTTAAAATCAAAACCAACAATTCACACAAGTCATAATACCTCGTAGAAAGTTATTCAAGACTTCAAATAGTTGAAAAGAGTAAATATACAAAATGACCTGTTGGGTCGTTACATGTTATGGGCTATATCCCCCCAGTATAATCAATATAAACATGTATGAGGTATAACACATGTGGCAACATCATATGGACTCAAGAGATTATGAAAAAAGGCATAAACGAAATCACAAACATAATCTGACGCTCGTCGTCCATAAGTTGGACGGAGGAGTCTATCCCCATTTTAGGTAGAAACTAAGTATGTACATGAGATACTAAGGTTAATTAACTCATTAGGATCCCTTTATAATCAATTTATAACCAAGTAACTCAAGACTTGTCCAACTCTTCGAATTTCTAAAAATTTTGGCAATGTTTCCCCTAAAACTAGATGATCCCCAAAAACAACAGCAATCCCCACAATATACACAGGAATGGATACCCCGCAAAGATGATAAAATCAAATTAAAGGAGATCCAGTTATCCACAATAGTGTCAAACGATAGACAAAACGGAATTGTGAATGTAATGTCAACTTATAGTGGCTAACTTGTGACATGAAAGTCTAAATATGATTTAGAAATAATTTAAGCATCAAAACATGACAATTAAGCTTATATAATCTTAAATGAATCTATTAGTATCATATGGAGGTTAGATATACATAAAAACATCAAAGGAACGGAACAAACGGAAGTCCGGATGGCATATGCCAAATTAGCGATTTTTCCTTTTGTTTTTGTTGTGTTTTGAAGTTCCAACCTAAACTATTTTCTTCCATAGTTCACATATGGAATTGAATAATATAAAAGGATACAATACATGCTGATATTTTCCTTGAACGACCCTTAAAATATCAAAAAGAAAGGCTAGAACATAGCTAAATCGCGTCATGCCGAAAACGAACGAAAACCCTACATATCTCTTGTGTTCTTGCTTCCAAACCTTGTTCCCTTTGATCCACACCCTTAATTATATTTGTATAGCTAAAATACAGAGGTTTCAAGCTTCCTTATCCATGAAGCTCTTTCCAAAACTCGAGTTATAAGGAGAAAGGAGGACGGCAAAGTCTTACCTGTGTCATAAGGATCACGTTGATGTGTTCGCCTCTTGACTTTGAGTTGCGGATGATGGAATTGCTTCAAAATCCTAAGGATATTTAGGATATCTAGAGAGACTTTTTAGGTCTGATTTGGGTCGAAATGAGCCATAGAGACGAAGGCTACTACTTTATATATCAAGATAATTTTCAACCAACCTTGTGGGTCCCAAAGGGAGCTACTTGCGCAGTCTCGCAAAAATACGAGTATCTCTCCACTCCGATGTCATATCGATGAACGGTTTAATGCATTGAAAACTAGACTCGTATATATTTAATTTTGTGGGTGGATCACCCCATAATTCCAAGTATATTGAGAGAAAATCTTAGTAACATTAGACCTAAATTTAAGTAAAATTATGAACGTAACTTGCGATAACTTTTGTCGACTTTTGTTTCCTAACTCATTTGACTTCAAAACTTAACACACGACTATAATACGACTAAAATACCTCATTTTATCACCTCCTTATCATGTTAATCACCCTGATATCACCCTAAAAGTACGGGTTATAACATTCCCAACTTGTCGACTTTCGACGAAACTTATTTTCTTCGATTCGTTTAGCTTCTAAACCTTCCAATCCTCTTGGTGCTTGCAGTTCATTATCTTAAATATTTGTAACCTCTAAGGTAACATGATTAGCTTACTTTATGTACTTTCAAATATGATCTAATTTCCGAGCATACATCAACTGACTTACGACGTACTTTTACGTACGAAAATATAGGGTGTAACAGTGCACCACTACCGTCGATAGAAGAGGGGCGAGCAATGACAAATGTACTTTTTTGACAACGAGTTTATTTGAACCTAATAGTTTCGATGCATAGCATAAAGTTATAATAAAAATTCACTAACAGTTTGTTTGGATGGTTGTTACATATCGTTTCATAATGTATCGTATTGTATTGTATTGTATTGTATTGTATGATAAATACAATATTTGGATAGATTGTATCGTTTGGCATCGTTTCATGATGTTTCGTACCAATAATATGAAGAATAAACTTACAACATTACTAAGAAAAAATAGGATACAAAGTAGAATTATTAGATAAAAAAGTAGGATAAAGAATAAAATATGATTATTAATAATAAAGACGCGCAAAATGAGAGAAAAAAGCAACGTAACGACGCCACCACACCAAATTCGTCGTTACATAAAGTGGCACTTTTCGTTGTTACGTAACGACGGATTTAACGATACGATACAGTAAAATTTAAGTAACAATCAAAACAAACATTGTATTTAAAGTAACAATACGATACAATACAACAGGTAACAACCATCCAAACAAGCTATAAATTTTTAATAAATTATATTTGAACTAATAATTTTAAAATATAATGAGTTTAGTGCTAAAAACGTTAAAGGTCGAAATGATTAAGTCATGATACCGCCACTGGGAATGAGTTATGAAAATTGGGGTATGGGACTTAGCTATTTCGAGAATGACAAGCTAAGATTTGAAAACCACTAAGATGAAGTTGGACGAGAGAGGAAACACAAAAAACTTTAAGAAATTCGAAAGAAATAACTTTATACACGGGATATGAAAAGATTTTTTTATTATCAAATTATTTATAGATAATTGATTAGTAACATAGAAATATCTTAAGCGAACTTTGTGATAAAAAAAATGAATGAAATAAGAAAGGAAAAAGAAACAAAAGAGAATAACAAAATAGGAAAACAAACTACACGTATGCACATAACAAAATCTTTGATCAACGCACCATGCCTTTGTTTGGTGAACCAGATGCCTTTGTTTTACTGGGTGCACAAACATAGTATTTGTCTAATTTATGAGAAGTATGTACCGTATAATTACAAAATATTGGGATTGAGTATATATTCCTGTGAACCAATAAATACTAAGTGGATCTGCCCCCGGTTGTGTGCAATAGGAAAGATATAAGTTTAGGAGTGTTAACATATACGTTTTTTGTAATACTAGACTAGATATGTGTAACAATAATAAAATTAGATGCTATATTTAGGTGTCAAAAGCTTGAAAAACATCGTAACAATGAGACAAGACATTTATTAATCAGCTTGTAAAGAAATTTCAATAAATATAATTTTTTTAAATAGTAACTACTCCAGCTTATCAAAAATAAAAAAATTTCAACAAATTAAAATAACCTAACAAATAAAGCTTAGATCAAACAAAATATCTTTTCTCTGTATCAAGCATAACCTAAACTTCAACAAAAAATAAAACAAAAAAATACATAACCTCAACACAAGTGAACAAGTTCGTGAAAGGAAATTGATAGAGCAACATTCAACAAGGACGGCACGGTGCCCTAAGGCCCCAAAAGTTGTAAAACTGACATACAAGTCTCTGATTAATTTATTTACTTACAACCGAACGCAACCGACGTCGACGCGGTCCGTCGTTTAAATTCTCTCTCCCCGTTATACATACATACATACAATAATAAAGGAAACTTTCCAATTTGAAATTCTAAAGTCGACCCGTTGCCCACTTCTCTTCCTTTCTTCAATTCATTGTCGATCTATCGATCGATTACGAAATCGCCGGCGGTGCTGATTATATTGTTTCAGTCGTTACCTGAGTCAAGTCGCCGATCTTTGACTCGGATCAATGGAGAATCTCATACAATTGGTTAACAGATTACAGAGAGCTTGTACAGCCCTTGGCGATCACGGTGAAGAGAGTGCATTGCCTACTCTCTGGGATGCCCTTCCTTCCATCGCCGTCGTTGGTGGCCAGGTCTCTCCGATCTCCTTATTCGTTCAATTCAGATCTGTGTTTTATATCATTATTATCTTTCTATTCGTTTTTCTGTCACTTTAATTTCTGGAACCTTCCTTTACTGCGCTGTATCTATTGTCCTTGAACAAGATTTCTTAATCTTCGATTGTCTTTTGTTAGTTTGATAATTTGCAATTCACGATGAAATAAGTGTTTTCTCAAAATATAGGGTTCCGATCTATTTGTTAATATTTGAGGGAGTCGGTTGTAGCTTCGGTTGGTAGGTGATCTTAGTTGTGCTGGCATATGTGATGATGTGTTGTAGCCCATTAAAACCTAAAAGCTTCTAATGTGAAAGCATCGTGCTGCTTTTGTGCTGAAGTAGTTTTATGAGCTGCTTGATATTACTGCGGTAGTGCATGGATACAGGATGCTTTAGCTCTCTTAATTTCAGCTTGTATTATGTACATTTATCAATTCCTTTTGAGTTAATATGTTATTCTGCGGTCTGATGGTTTTATAGCAGCAAATTGTCGTATGTTTTGGTCTGATTATATGTGTGAAACAAAATTAATGTGTGCTTTTCTGAACACTCTTGGTTTAATGATTTGCTGGTTTAATAGCATTGCTTAACTTCATATTCTGTATGGTTTATAGAGCTCTGGGAAGTCTTCAGTGCTTGAGAGCATTGTTGGAAAGGATTTTTTGCCTCGTGGATCCGGTAAAAATAATGCGCTCATTATAAGTGCTGTTTACATGAAGTTTTTATCAATGCCAGATTACAAGATATACTAACATATCATGCGCAGGTATTGTCACTCGTCGACCCCTTGTCCTACAGCTTCATCGGATAGATGAGGGTAGAGAATATGCGGAATTTGGACACCTTCCAAGGAAGAGGTTTACTGATTTTGGTGAGTCGCTAGACAATATATGCCCTCATTGTTTATGCAATCCTAATTTTCACCTTCCACATGTATCACCTGATATACTTTAGCATTACTTGTCATCTTCGTTGATCACCTTGCTTTATTGTCCTTTTGACTTTTAAATCCTGTGTATCTTTTGTTTAGCTGCCGTGAGAAAGGAGATTGCTGACGAGACTGATCGAGAGACAGGCCGTTCTAAACAGATCTCCAGCGTCCCAATTTATCTCAGTATATATTCTCCAAATGGTACGAAGAGATTTTAGCTTTCTCTATTAGCAATGGTGTATTGTAAAAGTTATGTGCTTGTGTTGACAAAGAAGTACTTGAACTTAACCTCTAAATAAAAGAAGTACTTGAACTTAACCTCTAAATAAAAGAAGTACTTGAATCTTGTATTCGGAGTATATATTTGAAATTCAGAATTATATTGATCTTTGTTTTACTGAAACGTGAGGCAAATATTTCTGCAACAGTTAATGCAACTAAACAAACTCCCCATCTGAATATTTACTGGACAGTTAAAGCATCTTGGGTAAAATCTCATGTAGGGAACAGCTTTGCTGGTGACCATAGTTGTGGTCTATACTTTAGTGGAGAGCTTTTCAAATTTTTATCACTTGTGAAAATCTACTTGATGTTGAATATTGGTGTTTTTGTCCTTTGTTTCCTATTTGCGCTATACCTGTAATCTGAGTCGCAGCATTTTGTTGGTGCCAATTGTGTCCCTCTTTTCATCATATAATTTTTGAGAAAGTCCCTAATAGACATAGTCTGCAATTGTTCTTCCGTGTTTTATATTTCTGTTATTTTTTTCCCCTCTGGCTTTTGACATCTGAATTTTGATTTTGGTCATGCCAGTCGTAAACTTGACACTGATCGATCTTCCTGGACTTACAAAAGTAGCAGTTGGTGAGTTGCTTGTTTGGCTCATCAGTTTTAGCTGTTTCTTACCTTTTCCTGATAATGGACTATCTGTGAATCAAATTCTCTCCATTGAATTCTTTTAGAGGGACAATCTGAGGGCATTGTTGCGGACATTGAAAACATGGTTCGCTCTTATATTGAGAAGGTTAGTTGTACTTTCTCTTATTTATAAAATTTTCTATGGGCATTGTTCAAGTGTCTTTACACTTAGGAAAACAATAATACAGTACCAAGTTCACTGGCGGCCCATCCGGTGAATTGCGGAAGGAAGTCTCAGGGAATGGAATTAGAATAAAAATAAATGATTTGTGTGATTTGGATCTATTCTTGAGATTACCCGGAATGAATGTTGGGGTGCACCCTAACCTACTTCACCTCTGACTTAAAAGGAGTTTGGAATGGAATGAAAACAGTAGAAAACTGAAGGGTAGGGATCAGCATGGAACTGCTTAGCAAGATGGACGAGGGTAGGGGTATCTCTGGAGCTTGGGGAGGGAAAGGGGATCACTGGAATGGTGAAAGGGTAATGGGTCGACGATAAGATGCGGGTTCGTGAAAAGTTGAGATAGAATGGCGCTTATCTGATCCTCTCTCAATTCTTCCCCTATGAATGGTGATTTTGGCCATTTCAAAATAGAATGGGTATTGGTGTTAAGGCACTATGGAAGTAACCTCAGAATCACAACTCCAAAATGAAATCAGGACTTAATAACATGGAATTGGAACGACACATTGTTATTCCATTCTGTTGTTGTTACATTGTCCCAAAGAGGCCATACATTATGAACGGTTTACTTTTGATTTAAGATAAATATATATTGGCCTTTAAGAATCTCAGTTACTTCTTCATGTGGGTGAGTTTTTTTATTCCATTGTTTTTACATTGCAGCCAAATTGCATTATTCTTGCTGTTTCTCCTGCCAATCAAGATCTTGCAACATCGGATGCTATTAAGATTTCTCGCGAAGTAGACCCAAAAGGTAAGAGTTCAGAAATTTCCTCTACTTCGCCTTATTTTTCTCTAGGTTGCTTGCTATATTTGATCAGTTATGTATATTTTGATTGATGTCAAAATAGCTGGATCTAGTCAATTTATGCGGTTTAGCTAATTATTGTTTTGCAAACTGTTCACTTGAGCAGAAGCTGGAATTCAGAAATAGATTGGAATGCTGCATGCTTCTAAGAAACTTTTCTTTCTCACTTTTATTTTTTCTGTTCTTATCTCTACTCCATCGGGGTAGCCGTAGGGGTAAGGTCTGCGTACACACTGCCCTCCCCAGATCCCACTAGTGGGATTTTACTGAGTCGTCGTTGTTGTTGTTATCTCTATTTTGTTGACTTATCAATTATTTTTTAACATCATTGCGTACAAGGGGTAAGCACATTGATAATAATGACGCTTTTTCATTGCCTCGTAAAGTAAGCACATTGATAATAATGACGCTTTTTCATTGCCTCGTAAAATAGTTATCCATGTTGATAATAATGACGCTTTTTCATTGCCTCGTAAAATAGTTATCCATGTTGATAATAATGATAGAGTTCTTGTTGTTTTGTTTTTGTTTTATTTCTTCACATGTTCTGTGGCTCTCTTGAAAGTAAGAGGATGAGTGTTTCCAATTATTATGGGCAAGAAGACTTGGATTTCATGGAAAATAAAAATGAAACAAGAAATTAAAATTAGAACTGAGAAGAGAAATAATTTTGTCTTGTGCACATTGAATCCAACAGTATTTAAGACCAAATCTTAGTATCTTGTAAACATTAGGAAACTGTGGGTTTCGGTCTCATTTAAAATATTATTGCTTGAGCAAATAATGTAGCTAGATTTTTTGCTTGAATCATTATCTTTTTGCATTTGCCTTTCTTTCCTTTTGTGTTATCTTGTGTAGTAATCCAATAGACCATGCTAGCTCTTACTTTTTGAGATAGTCTGAATTATAAATTGTTATATCAAGAGTATTTTGGTAAGTGAGATGATAAATATTGCCGTTTAACACTGAAAGTCTTCTTGCCTCAGGGGAAAGGACTTTTGGTGTTCTGACGAAGATTGATCTTATGGATAAGGGTACTGATGCTGTCGATGTAAGTTATTTATTTGGTTATATAATGATTACTTCCTACTTTTGTTTGTTTGGTAAAAATATATTGCACTAAGCGTGACGCAGATTTAGCAAACGTGAATGTTGGAGCTCCTCTGTACATGGTTTTTTGGTATAGTTCTTTCAAGAGAAGCCAAGCATGGGTTACTCTTCTTGAATTTTCGCTCATACATTGTAAATCCACATTGTAACTTGTACTCGTAAATGATTGGGGGAAATCATATATACATGGCGTTATTGACAAGTCATGCTTTTTGTTGATAGTTACATTGGAGAACTTCGGGGAAGAGTCCTCCGTCACATAACCCTCATATCATCTTTGATTCAACTTATTTAGGCTAAGTTTGGACACTCTGCTAATTGAGTTTGGTCGGGCTAGGGAAATGATGATATTATCGATGTTCAGTGAATACCAAATCCATACATTTTGTATCTTAACTATGGTGAAATAATATCTATGCGAAGCAATACTCATTTGGTTAGATGGAACAAAAAGCACCACTTTTTGTGGCTAACATAAAATCAAGAATGACGGATATGGATTTGTCTCTACTGAAGTTTTTGAAATTAAAGTAGATTTCTTGTGTATTTCGAAGGATCTATATGAAATGCCTATCCCCATATCTCACCCATTTTCAGGGGGGCTTCAAGACAAATGAAGAGTCTGGTTAGCATGCTTTCTCTAGTATTGCAAATTTATTGTTTTCAAAAGTATGTTCTGTATAAAGAAAAAGGTTGTTTAGACGAACATGTCAAAGTAAGAAAGATTAAACAAAATCTCAATGCGCAGTTAAGTGAAAAATGAAATTATACCAAAGGGATCTAAAATCTTGTAAATCTGTCATTCTTAATTTGATAAAGTTAATTTTGAACTCACTTTAAGGATTTTATTATCAAAGACAATTTCGAGGCATCGTCCTTGCTACAGCAATCCAAAATGAAATTTTAATCTGTTCAATTTTGTTGATGTCTTCCTGGTTTATGGGAAAAGGAGCACTAGGAGAGGAAAATATGCTTTTTGAATGGTATGTTATGTGAACTACTAGTGTCTGTATATGCTTTTATATTTGACTAACTGATAAGCTCTCAAGTAAGCAATAGACATAGTTTGATTTCAAGATATAAGATGTGATGGAAACATCTATCTTTATCTTTCTCTTTAAGTTCTTGTCTGAGCATTTCACCTACCTTTTGGAATAGATTAATAGTTGTCAACATTTCCTTTTGCTGCTCGTTGGATACTACCTAATTCTTTTCTTGGACAAATAGCCAAATGTTTGTTCACACTTTATAAAGGTTTGCAATGGTTGTTATGTTAAATCATCTTATTGGATTTTCAGATCTTGGAAGGAAGAGCATATAAACTACAATTTCCATGGATAGGTGTTGTCAATCGTTCTCAACAAGATATTAATAAAAACGTTGACATGATTGCTGCCAGGCGTAGAGAAAAGGAGTATTTTTCTAGTACCCCTGAGTACAGGCATATGGCCAACAGGATGGGTTCAGAACATCTTGGGAAAGTTATGTCAAAAGTATGTTATATTCTCAAAGAATGTCTTTTTTCTATTCTGAATTGTTGTTTAAGTGCCCTTGGTGCTGAAACCTTTTTAATTGGTGCATGTGCCCTTCCTTTCTAAATTTATTTCCTGTCCTCTGAAGAAAGTTTGAGAACAAGTATTTCTATAAATTTTTCTACAAAATGCTTTGTTTTTGTTGATGCTTTAAATGAAGCTCTCGAGGTCTTAATGTTTTCCCTAATTGACGTAGTCATGATTTTCAGTTTTCCAGATTACTAACTTG
Source organism: Nicotiana tomentosiformis (assembly GCF_000390325.3). Classification (NCBI taxonomy): domain Eukaryota; kingdom Viridiplantae; phylum Streptophyta; class Magnoliopsida; order Solanales; family Solanaceae; genus Nicotiana; species Nicotiana tomentosiformis. Next base: position 45,025,332 of record NC_090812.1, on the reverse strand, counting down.
TTTTTTTTTAATCTTGTTAATGCCTATTTAGCACTTGGAGTCTGTTATCAAGTCAAGAATTCCAGGTCTTCAGTCTCTTATCAGCAAGACCATCATTGAGCTAGAAACTGAATTGAGCCGTCTTGGGAAGCCCATTGCGACAGATGCTGGAGTAAGTATCATCTTGAATTTTCTGTTGAATTGGTTATCAAATTTTTCCAGACAGATTTTACTCTAGCTGTTATGAGTTGGTTCTGTACTTTTCATGTTAGCTTTCAGAATGTATGTTTGCTTTCTTGTGGCTATACAATGTATGTGATGTCTTTGTTGTGCATGTTTAAATTGATAGGGAAAGCTGTACATGATTATGGAAGTCTGTCGTACTTTTGATGGAATCTTCAAGGAACATCTTGATGGAGTGTAAGTATTCTCTGCCACTTCCGTCTTTTTAATCTACAGTAATAAATTATGCTGCTGTGTTCTAATCTTATTTTTGTTGCAGTCGACCTGGTGGAGATAAAATATATAATGTCTTTGATAATCAGCTTCCAGCTGCATTGAAACGATTGCAATTTGATAAGCAACTTTCAATGGACAATGTAAGGAAACTTATAACTGAAGCTGATGGATACCAACCACATCTGATTGCTCCTGAGCAAGGATATCGTCGTCTTATTGAATCCTCCTTGACTTCTATGAAGGGTCCTGCTGAAGCAGCCGTTGATGCGGTACGGAATTAAATTCTCTCTGATATGCTTCTAGAATTGCAACTAACGAGAGTTCTCCGCGTGAACGATTTGTATTAGCTTTGTTCAACTTTTCTTAGTGTTAAGGATCTCCTTCTAGTTACCCTTTGCCTCTTCTTTGTCTTTTCCTCTGCCTTTCCATGATATTTATTCCAGGCTTCTATTTTAAGTAGTGGGGTATGTTAAAGACTGTAGAATTGGATCTCTGACTTTGAACTCTTGAGGTTCAATTACTGAAGTGCTCGCTGTTGAGTGTGTGATACAGTTGAACCTCTCTATAGTGGCGTCGTGTCGTTTGTCCTGACATTTTTTGGCTGCTATAGCAAATTGCTTTTATAGAGGACATATATTATAGCATAACATGAAATATTGGTTCAAAAGAAAACTTGGCCGTTATAGTGAAGTGCTGTTATAGAGGACAATTGTTATAGAGAAGTTTGAATATTTCACAATGTTTAAATGTCGCAAAGATAAGGCCTAATGTATGCGATATGTTATTTCTGGTTGCTTTAGTTGTAAGTCTATTTAGTTGTAATGTATACAGAGATTTCTGGTTACTTAAAGAAAGATGTAATCTAACATGAATGGGGATGTAAGTTGGCCTAGAAACCAGTTGTTTCTCTGTAGAAATGAGAACCTGCGAGAAAGTTAGAATGTCTACTCTGGTGAACTCATTTTCTTCTGGAGTGACAAGTATGAGATTTTATTTTTGTTTTTTCCGTGTACCTTCTAAAAGTTGAACTATGTAAATCCAGCAGTATTTAAGTATCAATTACATTATTACGTTTCAAACTGAGAGGAAATGTGGCGACTGCGTTGTTGTTAGGTTTGGAGTATTTTGTGCTTGACCTTGTTTAATTAGAGTACTATGAAATACACAAGGGGCTTTTGTTCATTGTTATGGGCACATCTCTTGGTGCAGTTGAGCAAAATAATTCTTTAACTATTTCATCTGCAATGTTTTCAGGTTCATGCTATACTGAAGGAACTGGTTCACAAGTCAATTAGTGAGACTGCAGTATGTTCACTTTCCTTTTAAAATTACTATTCTGAGTTTGAGGTATATGAAAAGCTTAAATGTATGTCATAAATCTCAGCCATTCTCTTTTATGATTGTAAAAGTTCATTCTGGTGGAGTTAAACTTAAACGAATGAACCCCCAGTAATGCATGCTCAGTGATTCTGACATGGAAAAAGTTGAAGAATTCTCTCGTTATCATGATTAAGTTTTGTTAAACAGTTAGAAGGGCTACAAATAATTCACATACTGTGCCTTTTGTTATTGGCAGGAGCTAAAGCAATATCCCTCTCTTAGAGTTGAGGTCAACGGTGCAGCTGTTGAATCACTAGAAAGGATGAGGGATGAAAGCAAAAAAGCAACTCTTCAGCTGGTTGAAATGGAGTGTAGTTACCTGACTGTAGATTTCTTCCGGAAACTTCCTCAAGATATTGAGAAGGGAGGAAATCCAACACATTCAATTTTTGACCGGTATAATGATTCCTATCTTCGAAGGATAGGTGAGTTTTGAATTAGCTTTTATCCTTGAAATTCATTGAAATTTTCTGGCACCGTGACTGCTTTATTGCATGTAATTTATTTTGTGTGTCCCCTCTGATGGGCTCTTTTCTCAACAGGATCGAATGTCTTGTCTTATGTCAATATGGTTTGTGCTACTTTGAGGAATTCCATTCCTAAATCTGTTGTTTATTGTCAAGTACGGGAGGCCAAACGCAGCTTGCTTGATCATTTCTTCACCGACTTGGGAAAGAAAGAGGTGAGAATTTCGCATCACTGTTTGGCTAACCTGGGAACTGTACTTCTTTTTCTCGGGAGGGAGTCAGTTGGGAGAAGAGAGCATATCGAACGATGATGACTTGGATGTATCAATGATAATCTCTGATTCTGTTCTTCCCTTTTCAACCATTTCTGCAGGGGAAACAGCTGGGTACTTTGCTGGATGAGGACCCAGCAATAATGCAGCGTCGTATCTCTCTGGCGAAGAGACTTGAGTTGTACAGAGCTGCTCAGGCTGAGATCGATTCAGTTGCATGGGCTAAATAGACGCAAACCTTTCTTTTTCCTCCAATTTTTGTTCATCACGATTGGGATGTAGGAGACACGTGGCCTCTGATTCTTTGCTTCAACATGTAATTCTTTCCATGGTAATTAGTGATATACTAAATAGGTAGGGGAGTTAATTAGTCGGTTTGGTACGGTTTTGAAAGACTTCGATTTGCTATTTTCGGTTTTAAAAAGGTTATATACCAAATACCATACCGAAACAAATTTAGTATTTGTTTGGCTTTTCAATTTTTGGTTACTGTTTATGCGGTTGTGTAATTACATACCAAACTTATAAGTCATGAAACTGATTTTTCAGACTCAAGCAAAAAGATCTTTTTTTAAAAAATTACAAACTTTTAGTTAAAATAAATAGCAGTCAGCCAACGAACAATGCCAATCATTATGGACAGAATAAGAGTTGGAAAAAGTCAGAGAAATAGAGGGGAAAGACATTGCGTGTTATGCATGGAGTGTTTTATTATTTGTCCCTGACCCCTATTATCACTCTCTGCCTTCAAATAATTTGAGGATATAAATAGTTACCGCAGCAAGCTAAAGCTTCTTGTCGAGCTAAGCTAAATTTTGATCGCTGCAACCAACAGTCCTTAATTCCTTCAAGTTTCTGCCGATTCATTCATTTCGTGGAGCTTGTTTCAAAAATAGGTGGAAAAAACAGGACGATATACTGTAATATTTTATTCGTATTCTATGTATGTTTGATATCGCCAATATTATATTGGCTAGGTATCTAAAAATTATTGCATATATATATATATATATACTAGTATCTATGAACGTGCGTTGCATGTTAATAATGACACGTGATGATTTAAATATTTATTTATATGAAAGATAGTAAAATTTAATTAATGAGATAAATTTTATATAATACAACAATCATCTAAATGACGAAAAACATTATTACATTAGCATAATACATGAATTTAAAATAAAAGGACATCATCAAAACTTACACATAATACAAATTATCATAGTTAGATAATTATGTATTATAGTTTAAAAGTATTTAATGTGATGGTATCTTAACGAACACTTCTTTGTGGATGATATTTTTTTCTGTATGTTTTCTCCTAATGCTTTTGGTTGCTCTGCCTTAACCAAAACTCTTGTTGTCGATCTTGATATTCCTCTTGAAAGTGCAACATACAGTTGTTCGTGCGAGAAAATATATTGCGGTAAATATAGTCCAATATTTAGGATGTTTGTCCTTGTGCTTTATTTGTTATATTTGCAAAACATAAACATACTAAAACTTATTTTCACACAAATTTAAAAGGATATTCCTTAGTTTCGGAAGACGAAAGTTGAATTCAGGGATAACAATATACTTAGAAGCACATTGACCAGTATCATAATTTTTGTATGTATGACGTTATTGTCAAAACTTCTATATACCATATGTGTGCTATTACATAAGCTATTCAATGTATCTAAGTTTTTTCAATAGCATGACAAACATCATATATACAATGGAAGATCAATTTTAACTTAGTCTATTATATATACGGTGACACTAACATGCATAAGAAATAATAAACTTGACAACAAACATGTATGGTAGAAGGCCATTTGGTATTAAAGTATTTAATTATTCTTCTTGGTAGTAATTATTGATATCATTTTCAGCTGAGTCAAAAACTGAAAAATATTTTATTTTTATTATAAAATTTTGCAATCAACCTTTTATTTAGTTGATCAACATATGCATTTTTGCTAGCTAATTAAGATATCTTTTTAATTCTATCTTGCGATTTGCACAAATTATATTTTAATCTAATGATAGAAATATTTCTCTTATTAAATGTACTACTATTACCATTGGGATTGATAACGAAGTGTTGAGGAAAAATCAAATTATTTTTTATTGGATGCTCTTCTTCGTTTCCGACGCGAAGTAAGAAGATACTGAATATTGGATCTGTTCTTACTTTATATTTCTTGTCAGTTGAATCTTTTTCATTTGAGGCCATAAGTATAACTTTGACAAGCTAGCTTTTACAGTCTCTGCTTTTGACGATTTTAGAACTACTTGTAGTACTTGATAGAAATCATCTCCCAAACTATTAGTTTTCTACCAAACGGTTCATTAATAAGAACTCTGGGCAATTATTTCGATCGTTTTACACGTTGCCATAAGTGCTTCATACAATATTATCATTTTTTCTTTCCTTATAAATTTAGTACCATTGCTCTGCTTTGATATATTTGTGATGGTTATTTAAGTTGTTTGAAGAGGTATATCAAATCTAAAGTGAGTGGCCTCACAATAAAATCGTTATTGGTACACCACTTGCTATTATTGCTAACAGTGTCATGCCTCTTGATATTATATTTGCAAGTAATGTATGACATAGAAATATTATTTCGATTACGCCGGAGGCATCTACAAAGAATAATCTCGTTATACCAGAGTCGACTCTTTATAATATAGTCTTGAAAGCTTGTTCTTGATTATGATTTAACTTTGATTGTGCTTCCTCAGTCACTTGTATAACATTGTGATTCTTAATAATATACTAACATTTTTACTTTGTGTTTAACGCTCTTTTTATGGAATAAATTTATGTATCCTGAGATATTTTTTTAACTTGAATAAGAATTTTACTCATATGATGAATTTTAAAAATAATTGAATTGGATTCTCTTGCTAAATAGTTAATTAAAGATTTAATTATTTAATTTTAACATAAAAAATAATTTATTCTATGTTGATTCAGATCTTAATATTAGTTCATCTCTTATTTTGAATATTTAATCTTAATTCTAATTTTATCCACTATAAATTTTATTTTCAAAGAGTAAAAGATTGATAAGATATTTTACTTTTAGATCTTTATGTTTGTAGAATTATTAGTGGTATTGACTCTTACCAACCATTTTTTTCTCTCTTTCTCACACATTTATATTCTTAAATATTTTTTTAGTTATTGTTTAATAATTGGATATTTTTCAATATTACACGAAAAATTGATAAAAAATATTATTTGAGTAGGAAAATAGTTCAAATATAATATAAAAATATATTATCGTTGTGGTATGTTTTCTCAATTTCAACTATTTATGCAGTCCATTTAATATTACTTTTATTTTTTTTGGTATTGGACATTATGGAGTGGTAATGTATTGCCAATACGGAGGATTCTTATGAAATTGATTTTATTAAACCTTCCTTCATAATTTTAATAAGAATTTAATAGATAAAATTTTTTTAATTTTAAATCTTAAATATTAAAAATTAGCAAAGAAGATATTATAGTTCAAAAAATAGGTTATTACAGTTATGTCCTTTCCCTATGAGTTCTTCCGCTCAATATTTTAGGGCTATTTTGGTATATTAATATTGTATTTACGCTTTTATAATAAAATAGACTCTTTTTTCTAAATGGATTTGGACAATATAATACATTTTTAAATTAAATTAGTAATATGACATTATAATACGTTTTCGAATTAAATTAGTAATAGGAATTTTTAAGAAGTATATCCTAAAAGCAATAGGATTACACGACTAAGGATATTTACTTGTTTAATTTTAAATGAATTAGACCATCTGAAAGTAATTATACTAATAGGATTCCTAAAGGTAATCATGTAGGATTCCTAACGTGTAGTATTATGTCCTAAAACTAATAGGATTATAAGGCTAATATCTAGAATTTCGGTTATGTCCTTTTATTATGAGCTATTATGCTTAAAATTATAAGGTTATTTTTGAAAACCGACATTGTATTCATGCTTTTATAATAATATAGATATAATAATATAAATATATCTATATTATTACAAAAGCATGAATACAATATCGGTTTACAAAAATAACCTTATAATATTAAGCGTAATAGCTCATAATAAAGGGACATAACCGGAATTCTAGATATTAGCCTTATAATCCTATTAATTTTAGGACATAATACTACATGTTAGGAATCCTACATGACTAACTTTAGGAATCCTATTAGTATAAATATTTTCGGATCGTCTAATCCATATAAAATTCCTATTACCAATTTAATTTAAAAACGTATTATAATGTCCTATTACTAATTTAATTTGAGAATGTATTATATTGTCCAAATCGATTAAGAAAAATGAGAGCATATATTATTATAAAAGCATAAATACAATATTAATATATCAAATTGCCCTAGAATATTAAACTGCAGAACTCATAAGGAAAGGACATAACTGCAATAACCTATTTTTGGACTACAATATCTTATATGCTAATTTTTAATATTTAAAATTTTAAAATTAATAAATTTTTGTCTATTAAATTCTTTTTAAAAATATGTAGAAAGGTATAATAAAATCAATTTCATAAGAATCCTCCGTATTGACAATTCATTACCACTACATAATGTCCAATACGAAGAAAAAATAAAAGTAATATTAAATAGAACACATAAAGAGCTAAAATTGAGAGGAAAAAAATATTCCCACGATAATATATTTTTATATTATATTTGAACTATTTTTCTACTCAAATAATATTTTTTTATCAATTTGTTGTAATATTAAAAAATACCCAATTATTAAACAACAATTAAGAAAATATTTAAGAATATAAATTTGTGAGAAAAAGAAAACAATAGTTGGTAAGAGTCAATACCACTAATGATTCTATCAACATAAAGATCTAAAAGTGAAATGTCATATCAATCTTTTACTCTTTGAAAATAAAATTTATGGTGGATAATATTATAATTAAGATTAAATATTTAAAACAAGAGATGAACTAATATTAAGATCTGAATCAACATAGAATAAATTATTTTTTATGTTAAAATCAAATAATTAAATCGTTGAATTAATTATTTAGCAAGAGAATCTAATTCAATTATTTTTTGAATTCATCATATGAGTAAAATTCTTATTCAAGTTAAAAAAAATCCCGGGTACATAAATTTATTTCATAAAAAGAGCGTTAGAACACAAAGTAAAAAGGTTAATATATTATTAAGAATCAAAATGCTATACAAGTGTCTGAGGAAGCACAATCAAAGCTAAATTCTAAATAAGAACAAATTTTCAAGACTATTTTATAAAGAGCCGACTCTGGTATAACGGTATTATTCTTTGTAGATGCCTCCGACGGAATCGAAATAATATTTCTATGTCATGTATTACTTGCAAATATCATAGCAACATGCATGAAACTGTTAGCAATAATAACAAGTGGTGTACAAACAACGATTTTATTGTGAGACCACCCACTTTAGATTTGATATACCTCTTCAAACAACTTAAATAACCATCACAAATATATCAAAGCAGCGCAATTGTGCTAAATTTATAAGGAAAGCAAAATTGATAATATGGGATGAAGCACTTATAATTAAGTGTCAAACGATCGAAATAATTACATGGAGTTCTAGAGATATATTGGATATTAATAAACTGTTTGGTGAAAAATTAATGGTTTGAGAGGTGATTTTGTCAAGTACTACCAGTAGTTCCAAAATAGACAAAAGTAGAGACTGTAAAAGCTAGCTTACCAAAGTTATACTTCTGGCCTCAACGAAAAATATTCAACTGACAAGAAATATAAAGTAAGAACAGATCCAATATTCAGTGTCTTCTTACTTTGTGTTGGAAACGAAGAAGATCATCCAATAAAAGATGATTTGGTTCTTTCTGAACACTTGGTTATCAATCCCAATGGTAATAGTAGTGCATTTAATATGAGAAATATTTCTATCATTAGATTAAAACACAATTTGTGCAAATCGCATGATAGAATTAAAAAGATATCATAGATAACAAAAATGAATATGTTGATCAACTAAATAAAATGTTGATTGCAAAATTTTATAGTAAAAACAAAATATTTTTTAGTTTTTGACTCAGCAGAAAATGATACTAATAATTAGTAGCAAGAAGAATACTTAAATACTTTAATACCAAATGACCTTCTACCATATATGTTTGTTGTCAAGTTTCTTATTTATTACTTATGTTAGTGACACCGTATATATAGTAGACTAAGTTAAAATTGATCTTCCATTGTATATATAGGTTAATTTTGAAGAAAAATAAGCTTGTCATGCTACTGAAAAACTTAGATACGCCGAATAGCTTATTGTGATGACCCAAAAGGTCATCTTATATTTTAGAACTCGAATCTGTGCTCTTAAGCCTTAAAAATCTTATTTTTACCCTCCTCGATTTGCGTGCGCAGTCTGGGCAGGTTTCTGGAAAGCTTTTATGTTGAAAACTGATGAAAATAAGAATTTTTGCCTTAAAAGTTGATTTTAGTTGACTTTGGTCAATATTTTTGGTAAACGGGCCCGAATCCATTCTTTGACGGTCCCGGTAGGTCCGTATCGAATTATGGGACTTGGGCGTATGCCCGGAATCGAATTCGGAGGTCCCTAGCTCAAGTTATGAATTTTTGATGAAAATTAAAAGTCTGAAAATTAATTATTTTTAAGAATTGATTGATGTTTGACATTGTTAGTACCGAGTCCGTATTTTGGTTCCGGGGTCCGGTACAGGTTCATTATGATATTTAAGACATGTCTGTGAAATTTGGTGATGATTTGACGTGATTCGGACGTCCAGTTGAGAAATTAGAAGTTTTAAAGTGTTCTTGAGAATTTCATTTGATTTGGCGCTACACTTAGAGTTCTAGTTGTTATTTTGGCGATTTGATCGCGCGAGCAAGTTCGTATGATATTTTTGGACTTGTGTGCATGCTTGCTTCTGAGCCCCGAGGGCTCGGGTAAGTTTCGGATAGGCCACAGATGTTTTGGACTTGGGAAAAAATCCAGTTTCTGCAGATTCTGGTATCTGTCATATCCTTCTTCGCGTTCGCGAAAAGTAATCTGATGAGGCTGAGATTTCTTCTTCGCGAACGCGAAGTGATGGGGGATTTACCCTTCGCGAACGCGACCGGCTCAACGAGAACGCGAAGCATGTGGGGACCTGTGGGGAGGGGGGTTGGTCGTTCCTTCAGCGCGAACGCGAGACATTCCTCGCGAACGCGAAGGCTAGAGGGGAGTGATCATCGCGAACACGAGCTGGGCCTCGCGAATGTGAAGGCTTGGCAGCCAGTACCCTTCGCGATTGCGACAGTGCTCTCGCGAACGCGATGAACACTGTCGCCCACCACTTAACAGAATCCAAAACGGGATTTTTGCGAAAAAACTCATTTTTCTCAAAAACCAAACGGTGTGGGGCGATTTTTCAATAGTCATTCCTTCCCCAAATTTTTGGTAAGTGATTCTAAACCATTTCCTTTCAATTACCCATTATATTTCTTGAATTTTCAACCTAAAATCTAGAGTTTTCATGGTGGAATTAGGGGTTAGGGTAGAAAATAGGGAATTTCTAAAATTTGGAGATTTAGACTTCAATTTGAGGATTCCAAAACTAATTACATATTCGGGCTCGGGGGTGAATGGGTAAAAAAAATTTGGTCCGAACCTCGGGTTTTGACCAAGCGGGCCCGGGGTCGATTTATCGACTTTTGGAGGAAAATTTGGGAAATTTAATTTATGCAATATAATTAATTCCTTTAGCAATATTTGATATTATTGAGTTATTTTTGAATAGATACGAGTGGTTTGGAGGTGAATTCCAAAGGAAGAGCTGTGATTGAGAATTAAGTGGCCTTCGGAGCGAGGTAAGTGTTATGTCTAACCCTGACTTGAGGGAATTAGGAACCTAAGATTATTTGCTAAGTGAAATTCATGTGAGCGGCGTATATGTGAGGTGACGAGTACTTATGCTCCGCCAATTTACCTATTTTTTTCATGTTTCTCTGTTTTCTTTCTAATATTGTCTCATTCCTATGCCAAATTGCTATGTGTTATACTAGTGTTGTTTAAATTATCGTTCTTATCATGTTTACGGAATTTTCTGGTGATAATTGAGTTTTTATTTCAAAGTTAAGATTGATATTATGGAATTAAATGTTGAAGTAAGGTTTGTACTTGTTATTCTACCTCCCTGTTGTTATTTATGCGTTGCATTATGGTAAGGGGGAGTGTTAATGCACGGAGGGTGATGCCGTGCCATATTGTGAGTGTTAATGCACGAAGGGTGATGTCGTGCCATATTGTGAGTGTTAATGCACGAAGGGTGATGCCGTGCCATATGGTGAGTGTTAATGCACGAAGGGTGATGCCGTGCCATGATATGAGAGTAAAAGCACGAAAGGTGATGCCGTGCTATTTCTATTAATTTTATGGTAAGATTGAGAGTAAAAGCATGAAAGGGGATGCCGTGCATTCTTCTTTACTGTATTCACTATTCTTGTTGATTCATGGTATATTGACTGCTCCGGTGATCATTCTGTTGTAGTTCTTTATCTTGTATTCCCCTCAGTATGTCTCCCCTCCCGACATTTCCTGTTTAGTTCTTCATTCCTGTTATTTGCGTATACACTGTTAAATTATACAGGTTGATTGTAGGTGCCTTGCCTTAGCCTCGTCACTACTTCGTCGAGGTTAGGCTTGACACTTACTAGTACATGGGGCCGGTTGTACTGATGCTGCACTCTGCACTTTCTGTGCAGATTTTGATACCGGCTCAGGTTGATCGAGATTTGTTATTGGTCCGCTGTTCGAAGACTCAAGGTAGATCTGTCAGCGTTCACAGACCTTGAAGTCCCCGTTTATCTTTTTTTATGTCCTACTATTTTCTTTCATTTAGACAGTTGTATTTCTTTCAGACTATTACTTGTAGTAAGTTCTAGAATGCTCGTGAATTGTGACTCCAGATCCGGGTGGTAGTAGTTAATACAGATTTATGATATTATGCACTTGTTATATTTCATCATAGTTAATTATTGATAATTATTGAACGGAAATAAGGAATTGGTAAATGATTCTCTAACGTTGGCTTGCCTAGTAAGTGAAATGTTAGGCGCCATCACGGTCCCGTCGGTGGGAAATTTCGGGTCGTGACACTTATGTAATAGCACACATATGGTATATAGAAGTTTTGACAATGACGTCATACATGCAAAAATTATGATACTGGTTAATATGTTTCTAAGTATATTCTTATCCCTGAATTCAACTTTCATTTTCCGAAACTAAGGAATGTCCTTTTAAATTTGTGTGAAAATAGTTTTTAGTATCTTTATGTTTTGTAAATATAATAAATAGCATAAGGACAAACATTCTAGATATTGGACTATATTTACTACAATATGTTTTCTTGCACGAACAACTGTATGTTGCACTTTCAAGAGGGATATAAAGATCGACAACAAGTGTTTTGATTAAAGCAGAGCAACCAACACATTAGGAGGAAACATACACAAAAAAATATTGTCCACAAAGAAGTGTTCATTAAGATACCATCACATTAAATACTTTTAAACTATAATATATAATTATCTAACTAACATGACAAATTGATCATTTGTGTAAGTTTTGATGATGTCCTTTTATTTTAAATTCATGTATTATGCTAATGTAATTGTGATGACCCAAAAGGTCATCTTATATTTTAGAACTCGAATCTGCACTCTTAAGCCTTAAATATCTCATTTTTACCCTCCTCGATTTGCGTGCGCAGTCCTGGCAGGTTTCCGGAAAGCTTTTATGTTGAAAACTAATGAAAATAAGAATTTTTGCCTTAAAAGTTGATTTTAGTTGACTTCGATCAATATTTTTGGTAAACGGGCTCGCATCCGTGCTTTGACAGTCCCGGTAGGTCCGTATCGAATTATGGGACCGGGGCAAATACCCGGAATCGAATTTGGAGGTTCCTAGCTTGAGTTATGAATTTTTGATGAAAATTAAAAGTTTGAAAATTATTTGTTTTTAAGAATTGATTGATATTTGGCATTGTTAGTATCGGGTCCGTATTTTTATTCCGGAGCCCAGTACAGGTTCATTATGATATTTATGACATGTCTGTGAAATTTGGTGAGAAATGGAGTTGATTTGACATGATTCAGACGTCCAGTTGAGAAATTAGAAGTTTTAAAGTGTTCTTGAGAATTTCATTTGAATTGGTGCTAAATTTAGAATTCTAGGTGTTATTTTGGCGATTTAATCGCGCAAGCAAGTTCGTATGATATTTTTAGACTTGTGTGCATGTTTGGTTTGGAGCCCCGAGGGCTCGGGGGAGTTTCAGATAGGCCACAAGATATTTTGGACTTTGGAAATCTGGTTTTTTCTACAGAATCTGTGTTCTGGCATGTCCTTCTTCGCGTTCGCGAAGGTACTCTCGCGAACGTGAAGAGTAAACTGGGCAGCTAAGGATTTCTTCTTCGCGAACGCGAAGTCTTGGTCGCGAACGCGAAGCGATGGGGGGCGTTACCCTTCGCGAACGCGACAAGCCCATCGCGAACGTGTAGCGTTAGGCACCGGGGAGGGGGAGTCAACCTTTTCTTCATCGCGAATGCGAGCAATGTCTCGCAAACGCGAAGACCAGGGAAGGGTAGCCTACGCGAACACGAAGGCTTGGCAGCCCATACACTTCGCTCTCGCGAACGCGATGAACACTGTCGCCCAGCACTTAACAGAACCCAAAAACGGGATTTTAGCCAAAAACACATTTTTCTCAAAAACCAGACTGTGAGAGGTGATTTTTCAAGAGTTATTTCTTCCCCAAATTGTTGGTAAGTGATTCTAAACCATTTTCTTTCAATTACCCATTACATTTCTTGAATTTTTAACCTAAAATCTAGAGTTTTCATGGTAGAATTAAGGGTTAGGGTAGAAACTAAGGATTTCAGGAATTTGGGGATATAGACCTCAATTTGAGGTCGGATTCCAAAACTAATTACATATTCAGGCTCGGGGGTGAATGGGTAAAAGGATTTTTGGTCCGAATCTCGGGTTTTGACCAAGCGGGCCCGAGGTCGATTTTTCGACTTTTGGAGAAAAATTTGGAAAATTTAATTTATGCAATACAATTGATTCCTTTAGCAATATTTGATATTATTTAGTCATTTTTGAATAGATACGAGTGGTTTGGAGGTGAATTCCAAAGGAAAAGTTGTGATTGAGAATTAAGTGGCCTTCAGAGCGAGGTAAGTATTGTGTCTAACCCTGACTTGAGGGAATTAGGAACCTTAGATTATTTGCTAAGTGAAATTCATGTGAGCGACGTATATGTGAGGTGACGAGTACCTATGCGCCGCCAATTTACCTATTTTTCAATGTTTTTCTATTTTTCTATTTTTCTGATATTGTCTCATTCCTATGCCAAATTGCTACGTGTTATACTAGTGTTGTTCAAATTATCGTTCTTATCATGTTTACGGATTTTTCTGGTGATAATTGAGTTTTTATTTCAAAGTTGAGGTTGATATTATGGAACCAAATGTTGATGTAAGGTTTGTACTTATTATTCTATCTCCATGTTGTTATTTATGCATTGCATTATGGTAAGGGAGAGTGTTAATGCACGAAGGGTGATGACGTGCCATATTGTGAGTATTAATGCACGAAGGGTGATTCCGTTCCATATTGTGAGTGTTAATGCACGAAGGGTGATGCCGTGCCATATTATGAGTGTTAATGCACGAAGGGTGATGTCGTGCCATGATATGAGAGTAAAGCATGAAGGGTGATGCCATGCCGTTTCTATTAATTTTATGGTGAGATTGAGAGTAAAAGCACGAAGGGTGATGCCGTGTATTTTTCCTTACTATATTCACTATTCCTATTGATTCATGGTATATTGATTGCTCCGGTGATCATTCTGTTGTAGTTCTTTATCTTGTATTCCCCTCAGTATGTTTCCCCTCCCGATATTTCCTGTTTAGTTCTTCATTCCTGTTATTTGCGTATACACTGTTAAATTGTACAGGTTGATTTGTAGGTGCCTTGCCTTAGCCTCATCAATACTTTGTCGAGGTTAGGCTCGACACTTACCAGTACATGGAGTTGGTTGTACTGATGCTATATTCTGCACTTTCTGTGCAGATTTTTGATATCGGCTCAGGTTGATCGAGATTTGCTATTAGTCTGCTGTCCGGAGACTCATGGTAGATCTGTCGGCGTTCACAGACCTTGAAGTCCCCGTCTATCTTTTTATGTTCTACTGCTTTTCTTTCATTCAGACAGTTGTATTTCTTTCAGACTATTACTTGTAGTAAATTCTAGAATGCTCGTGAATTGTAACTCTAGATTCGGGTGGTAGTAGTTAATACAGTTTTATGATATTCTGCACTTATTATATTTCATCTTAGTTAATTATTTTTAATTACTGAATGGAAATAAGGAATTGGTTAATGATTCTCTAACGTTGGCTTGCCTAGCAAGTGAAATGTTAGGCGCCATCACGGTCCCGTCGGTGGGAAATTTCGGGTCGTGACAGTTGGTATCAGAGCACTAGGTTACATAGGTCTCACGATTCACGAGCAAGCTTAGTAGAGTCTGGAGGATCGGTACGGAGATGTCTGTGCTTATCTTCCAGAGGCTATGAAGTTTAGGAACAAGTTTCACTTCTACTCTTCTTTGTCGTGTGATTTTGCTTTCTCAATACTGATTGAACTCTTCTACTCTTATTCTCTCGCAGATGGTGAGAACACGTACCGCTTCCTCAGCTGAGAAGCAGCCAGTGCCTCCAGTGATAGCTCCTACATGGGGCAGAGGTCGAGGCCGAGGCTGTGCCAGAGGACAAAGTAGGGGCAGGGCTCAGCTTAGGGCCCGAGCAGCAGCCCTAGCAGTGGAGCCTCAGATATAGATTGACGAGGAGGTTCCAGCCCAGACTGTTCCTGTCGGACCGGCTCAGGTTCCGGAGGGGTTCATTGCTACCCCAGTACTTCAGGACGCTTTGGTCCGTTTGGTGGGCCTTATGGAGAGTGTGGCCCAGACTGGCGCATTTCCCATGGCACCAGCAGTCACTCAGGCTGGAGGAGGAGCCCAGATTCCTACCACTCCCGCTCCGGAGCAGATAGCTCCCCAGTATCAGGCTCCAGCAGCTCAGCCAATCGGATTAGTTCAGCCGGTTATTGCGGCACAGGTCGGAGATGGTCTAGCTATGTTTTCTGAGGCTTTATGGAGATTGGACAGGTTTACCAAGCTCTTCCCTGTTCACTTTAGTAGTGCTCCTTCAGAGGACCCCCAGGAGTATCTTGACAGCTGTCACGAGGTTCTACGGAACATGGGTATAGTGGAGACCAATGGGGTCGATTTTGCTGCATTTCAAATAACTGGTTCCGCTAAGAAATGGTGGAGAGATTACTTGTTGACCATACCAGCTGGGTCGCCTACTCTTACTTGGGACCAGTTCTCTCAGCTCTTCATAGAGAAGTTTATGCCTATCACATTGAGAGAGGAGCATCGCCGTCAGTTTGAGCGTCTCCAGCAGGGCAGTATGACTGTTGCTCAGTATGAGACCCGTTTTGTGGATTTGGCCCGTCATGCCATTCTTCTGATTCCCACCGAGAGAGAGAGAGAGAGAGGGTGAGGAGGTTTATTGATGGACTTGCTCAGCCTATCAGATTACAGATGGCTAAGGAGACTGGGAGTGAGATTTCTTTTCAGGCGACTGCTAATGTCGCAAGACGAGTCAAGATGGTTCTTACTCAGGGAGGTCAGGGGTCTGACAAGAGGCCTCGTCATTCCGGTGAGTTCAGCGGTGCCTCATCTAAAGGCAGGAGTACTTTTGGTAGAGGCCATCCTCCCAGGCCATTTCATTCAGCGCTTCAGGCATCCCACGGTACCTCAGGTGGTCTTGGCCCTCAGATGCATTATTCCGACCAGCTAGCCTACAGTGCACCACTAGCTCCTATTAGTGCACCTCTACTCCAGAGTTATCAGGGTGGTTATTCAGGTCGATAGGGTCAGATTCAAGGTCAGCAGTCACAGCAACCGAGGTTATGTTATACTTATGGTGATCCGAGGCACATTGCCAGATTTTGCCCTCGGGCAACGGGCAGCTCACAGCATCAGAGCTCTTATGCCATGGTTCCGAAACCAGTTACTGCACCACCTGATCAGCCAGCCAGAGGCAGGGGTCAGGCAGCCAGAGGTAGGGGCCAGACAGTTAGAGGTGGGGGTCAGGCCGTTAGAGGTGGAGACCAGCCAGCTAGAGGCCGTCCCAGGGACGTAGTTCAGGGTGGTGGGGTCCAGCCCCGGTGTTATGCTTTCCCAGCTAGGCCTAAGGCTGAGTCATCTGACACTGTTATCACAGGTACTGTTTCAGTTTGTAGTAGAGATGCTTTAGTTCTATTTGATCCGGGATCTACTTACTCCTATGTGTCATCCTATTTTGCTTCCTATTTAGTTGTGCCCCGTGATTCTTTGAGTGATCCTGTGTATGTGTCCACACTAGTAGGAGATGCTATTGTTGTAGATCGTGTTTATCGTTCGTGTGTGGTCACCATTAGGAGTCTTGAGACTCGTGTAGATCTTCTACTTCTCGACATGGTTGATTTTGATGTCATACTGGGTATGGATTGGCTGTCACCTTATCATGCTATATTAGATTGTCACGCCAAGACAGTGACCTTAGCCTTGCAAAGGTTGCCTCGATTAGAGTAGAGAGGGAATCTTGGCTATTCTGCCAGCAGGGTTATCTCTTATGTGAAGGCTCGGCATATGGTCGAGAAGGGGTGTCTAGCTTATTTGGCTTATGTCCGCGATTCCAGTGCGGAGGTTCCTTCCATAGATTCGGTGCCGGTTGTTCTTGAGTTTCCAGAGGTGTTTCTTGCAGACCTGTCGGGGATGCCACCCGACAGGGATATTGATTTTTGCATTGATTTGGCTCCGGGCGCTCAGCCTATTTCCATTCCGCCATATCGCATGGCCCCGCCAGAGTTGAAAGAATTGAAAGAGCAGTTGCAAGATTTGCTTGATAAGGGCTTCATTAGACCTAGTGTCTCGCCCTAGGGTGCATCTGTGTTGTTTGTGAAGAAGAAAGATGGATCAATGAGGATGTGTATAGATTATCGGTAGTTGAACAGAGTCACCATCAAGAACAAATATCCATTGCCGAGGATTGATGATTTATTTGATCAGCTTCAGGGTGCCAAGGTGTTTTCAAAGATTGATTTGAGATCTGGCTACCATCAGTTGAGGATTAGGGGATCCGATGTTCCTAAGATAGCTTTTTGGACTCGGTATGGACATTATGAGTTTCTAGTGATGTCATTTGGGCTAACAAATGCCCCAGCAGCATTCATTGATTTGATGAACCGGGTGTTCAAACCCTACTTGGATTCCTTTGTGGTTGTGTTTATTGATGATATCTTGATCTACTCCCACAGTCGAGAGGAGCATGAGCAGCACCTTCGGGTCGTTCTTTAGACTCTGAAAGACAGCTAGTTATATGATAAGTTCTCAAAATGTGAGTTTTGGTTGAGTTCAGTTGCTTTCTTGGGTCACGTTGTATTAGCAGAGGGTATTCAGGTGGATCCTAAGAAGATTGAGGCAGTCCAGAACTGGCCTAGACCCACATCAGCTACAGAGATCTGTAGTTTCCTGGGTTTGGCGGGCTATCACCGTCAATTTGTGGAGGGGTTTTCATCCATAGTAGCCTCATTGACCAAATTGACCCAGAAGGGTGCCCCGTTCAGGTGGTCAGATGAGTGTGAAGTGAGCTTTCAGAAGCTCGAGACATCTTTGACTATGGCACCGGTATTGGTGTTACCCACAGGTTCAGGATCTTATATAGTATATTGTGATGCATCTCGTATTGGTCTGGGTGCGGTATTGATGCAGGGTGGCAAGGTTATTGCATATGCTTCACGGCGGCTGAAGGTTTATGAGAAGAATTACCCTGTTCATGATCTAGAGCTGGCAGCCATTGTTCACGCGCTGAAGATTTGGAGGCACTATCTTTACGGCGTGCCATGTGAGGTATTCACTGATCATCGGAGCTTGTAGTATTTGTTCAAGCAGAAGGAACTCAATTTGAGGCAGAGAAGGTGGCTGGAGCTTTTGAAAGACTATGATATCAGCATATTGTATCATCCCGGGAAGGCCAATGTGGTGGCCGATGCTTTGAGTAGAAAGTCAGTCAGTATGGGTAGCCTTGCATATATTCCAGTTGGTGAGAGACCGCTTGCATTGGATGTTCAGGCCTTGGCCAACCAGTTTATGAGGTTAGATGTTTCTGAGCCCAGCCGTGTTCTAGCTTGTACAGTTGCTCGGTCTTCTTTATTTGAGTGCATCAATGATCGGCAGAATGACGATCCTCATTTACTTGTCCTTAAAGACACAGTGCGGCACGGTGGCGCCAAGCAGGTTACTGTTGGAAATGACGGAGTTTTGAGGATGCAGAGTCGTATTTGTATGCCTAATATGGATGGACTTCGTGAGTTGATCCTTGAGGAGTCCCACAGTTCCCGGTATTCTATTCATCTGGGTGCCGCCAAGATGTATCAGGACTTGAGGCTGCATTATTGGTAGAGGCGAATGAAGAAGGACATAGTTGCCTATGTAGCTCGGTGCCTAAATTGCCAGCAGATAATGTGTGAGCATCAGATACTTGGTGGTTTACTTCAGAGGTTAGATATTCCTGAGTGGAAGTGGGAGCGTATCACTATGGACTTTGTTGTTGGACTCCCACGGATTCAGAGGAAGTTCGATGCAGTTTGGGTCATTGTGGACAGGCTGACTAAGTCAGCGCATTTCATTCCTGTGGCAGTTACCTATTCCTTGGAGCGGTTAGCAGAGATTTATATTCGTGAGATCGTCCGTCTTCATGGTGTGCCCGTGTCTATCATTTCTGATCAAGGTACGCAGTTTACCTCGCACCTTTGGAGGGCAGTTCAGCGTGAGTTGGGTACGCGGGTTGAGTTGAGCACACCATTTCATCCTCAGACGGACGGGCAGTCCGAGCGTACTATTCAGATCTTGGAGGATATGCTTCGCGCCTGTTTTATTGAATTTGGAGGTTCTTGGGATCAGTTTTTGCCATTAGCGGAGTTTGCCTACAATAACAGCTACCAGTCGAGCATTCAGATGGCTCCCTATGAGGCATTATATGGTAGACGATGTAGGTTGCCAGTTGGGTGGTTTGAGCCGGGGGAGGCTCGGTTATTGGGTACAGATTTAGTTCAGGAGGCCTTGGACAAGGTCAAGATTATACAGGATCGACTTCGTACAGCTCAGTCCAGGCAAAACAGTTATGCCGACTGTAGAGTTCGTGATGTTGTATTCATGGTCGGAGAGAGAGTGTTACTTCGGGTATCACCCATGAAGGGTGTAATGAGGTTCGAAAAGAGGGCAAGTTGAGCCCTAGGTATATCGGGCCATTTGAGATCCTCGAGAGAGTGGGGGAGGTAGCTTATAGACTTGCGTTGCCTCCAGTGTTATCCTCAGTTCATTCGGTATTCCATGTGTCTATGCTTCGGAAATATCATGGTGACCCGTTCCACGTGTTAGATTTCAGCTTTGTCCAGTTGGATAAGGATTTGACTTACGAGGAGGAGCCGTTGGCAATTCTAGCCCGGCAAGTTCGCCAGTTGAGATCGCCATTATTAACGTGCAACATATATATATATATATATATATATATATATATATATATATATATATAATGACACGGGTAGGGAATAGTTTTTTGATTAATTGAGTAGGGAATAAATCTCAGAACGTGCTTAACCAAAAAACGATTCTCATAATGTGCTTGATCAACATCGAAAATTGTTTAGATATAAGATATACATTCATATTTACCCGTAAAATGGCACAGTTGAATTTATACGTGATTTCTAGGCAAGTGAATTAATTTGATACTGAAATAATAGAATGATTGAATAAATATGCAACACTTAGCCTTGAGATGAAGATGAAGGGCTTCCGGGCACAACAACATTGAAATCAAAAAGCAAGAGGATAGAATTGTATAAAGCTTTTAATAGATTATGGCATAAGTTTGCCAGAAAATTCGTCTCCCTTACAATGACAACATAGCTCACTATTTATAGCTGCACCTAGGGAACAAGATCCTAGGGTCATGCTCTTCTTTAATGTCAATTATGAGGGCCATTAAAGAATGTATAACGGCGGGCATGAATGGAAAATTCTTTATAACGGGCAGTGTACTAAATCCTGTAGAATATTCTCCATTAAATGCTACCGAGTGGTAGGCATTTATTTCATCTTTATGAGCACTATTCTTTCCGGTAATAAATGAAATAGTTATTTTCGGTTTTAGCTATCCTCTGCCTTTGGCTCCATGTATCACTCTATTATGCAATCACTTAACATGGTCCCCAGGAAAATTTCTATGACCCCGGAATCTAGTCCCCGGGCCAATTCGAGTCCTGCAATCAAAGCTTTATACTCTTCTTCGTTGTTAGTCAAAGGGACCGTTCTTATGGCTTGCCTTAGGGTTTCTCCCGAAGGTGTGGTTAATACTATGCCAAGCCCGACCCCTTTAAGTTGGAAGCTCCGTCCGTATATAGGGTCCAAACTCCCGATGTCGATTCTGACACCATCACTGCTTCTTTGGTTGCCAGAGGCAGCAATCCCGGACTGAAATCGGCCATAAAGTCGGCCAAAACTTGTGACTTAATCGTAGTCCCAGGTTTATATTCTATGTCAAATTCACTCATTTCGACGGCCCATTTGGCCAGCCTACCCGAGAGTTCGGGTTTATGAAGGATATTCCGCAGGGGAAAGGTGGTCACCACAGCTATCAGGTGACATTGGAAGTAATGCCTCAACTTTCGAGCGGCAACTACGAGAGCTAAGGCCAGCTTCTCCAAATGCGGGTAGAGAGTTTCTACTTCCGTGAAAATTCTACTAACGTAATAAATGGGAGATTGCGTACCTTTATCCTCACGGACTAAAACGGTGTTTACCGCTACCTCTGAGACTGCTAGGTAGAGTAATAATTTTTCACCTGTATCCGACTTTGATAATAACAGAGGGTTTGATAAGTACCATTTCAAATCCCTCAAAGCGGCTAACATTACGGGGTCCATTTGAAGTTCTTCTTCTTTTTGAGCAGCGCGAAGAAACGGTGGCACTTCTCTGATGACCGGGAAATGAACCTGCTCAAAGCGGTCAATCTCCCTGTGAGCCTTTGAACCTCTTTTACGCTTCATAGCTGGTCCGGGATGTTTTCGATGGCTTTGATCTTATCGGGGTTTACCTCAATCCCCCCTTGTGACACTAGAAATCCTAGGAAGTTGCCGGAGCTGACCCCGAATGCGCACTTCTCGGGGTTAAGCTTCATGTTATGCTTCCTTAGGATGTCAAAAGTTTCTTGCAAATGCTTAAGATGATCACCTACGTTCAAAGACTTAACAAGCATATCGTCTATATAAACTTTCATGGTTTTCCCTATTTGTTTTTCAAACATCTTGTTTACGAGCCGCTAATAAGTGGCTCCGGTATTCGTTAGCCCGAAGGGCATCACATTATAGTAATATGTGCCGAAATTCGTTATGAACAAAGTTTTTTCCTAATCCTTCGGGTTCTTAATTTGCTTGTACCCGGAATAAGCATCGAGGAAACTCATTAACTCTTTCCCGGCCATTGCATCAATCATTTGATCGATGTTTGACAGTGGGAACGAGTCCTTTGGGAATGCCTTATTCAAGTCCTTATAGTCTATGCACATGCGAAACTTGTTGTTCTTCTTAAGAATTATTACTGCGTTAGCTAGCCTGTCTGGATACTTTACCTCTCGGATCGAACCGATATCAAGTAAGAGAGTTACCTCTTCCTTAACAAATTTATTTCTGGCCTCGGCAATATGACGTTTCTTTTGTCTTACCAGAGAAATGTTGGGATCCAAGCTTAACTTGTGTATGGACACTTCCGTCGGGATACCTCCACATGCGACCACGCAAAACAATTGGCATTAAACTTAAGAAGTTCAATGACGAGTGTCTAGCGTATATAAAATTCTAATTCGTACTCTGTCAAATAATAGTATAGAAAGATGTCGAACCCACAAAGATTGGTTTATCTACTCTATAGACGTTTCTTATTTTAATTACTATTTGAGAAAATCAGAAAGAGTTGAGTTGTGAATTAGCTAACTAAAAATGCACGAATAGAGCAATAGAAAATATTTTACTTTTCACAAATTTACTAAAAAGGTGTTGGGATCCTAACTTTACTTAATATTTCTATTAAATACTCCATCCGTTCTAATTTATGTGAACTTGTTTGACTGGGCATGAAGTTTAAGAAAAAATAAAGGCTTTTGAAATTTGTGGTCCTAAACAAGTCAAAAAGGGGTCCAGAGTATTTGTGTGGTTATAAAAACTTCTCATTAAGGGTAGAATTGGATGTTTAAGCTAAATTGCTTCCAAATTTAGAAAGGGGTCATTCTTTTTAGAATGGACCAAAAAGAAAATAGGTTCACATAAACTGGAATGGAGAGAGTAGTAGAATTATTATTCTTCAATTTTTATTTTTCAAAAATGTATAAATGCCTCTCACGATTACAAATATATATATATATATATATATATATATATATATATATATATATATATATATATATATATATATTATTACTCAAGTTGAATAATTATTATATATATATATATATATATATATATTATTACTCAAGTTGAATAATTAATTGTACTTCTCTCAGTTATACAAATTAATCTTCAAAATAGTAATACTAAAGAAACAGAAATATATGATTGAACTAAAACATGCTCTTGTTAGTAAATCCATTTCGGTTACCCTACTTGTTATAACTGATTATTACACTATTCGCCTCTCTCGATTACAAATAAATGTAAAATTAATTATAACATAAAATAGATAGATGTTACTGAATAAATATTAACAACTATCAATACCATAATTAACTATATTATTTCTTCCGCCTCTCTCGATTACAAAATTAATAAATAGTTAATATGTAGTACAAGATAGATAGATGTTAATAAATCAAATAACATCTAACTGTAAAAGCAGATAAAAGTTAAATAAAAAGTTTTAGCTCAAGCATGTGAATTTGAGGAATAATAACTACTATTATATAGAAATATTAAGATCCGTTTTTCTCCCAACACAAGATAAGTTACTCCATACTGGAATTAGTACTAACAATGGAAATATTCTTGTTCATTAAATAAGAAAATAGAAAGAAATATTCAAGAAGAATAATTCCTCATATTTAATTAAAAGCAGGAACTAGAGTAATTTTCTAAGTTGGAATTTATTTAGAAATAACAACTAAACCACTATTATGATTTGAAAGAAAAGATAACTCGATACTAGTGAAAGAAATAAAACAGAGAAGCTTATTAAGAATTTGGATTCAGACTTCTAGCTCTAAGCTTTCTCTCCACTCCGATACCCTCTGGCAACATCTTCTTCTTCTTCTTATATAAGAAAATTTAATGATGACTTCTCGATTTGGTTCTAGATTTCCATGGCAAATCTAGATTTTGAATTTGCAGAGATGAGAATTCTGTCATTCTAAGTTTAGATTTCGTCGATTTCATCATGGCAAATCGAGACTTGGTGCATTATCACGCCAGTAATAAATCATAGCTCGATCTTACACTTCTTTGTTGTATTTTTCTTGAATATTTATTTTTCTTTTTTTATGTTGCGCACAACAATTTTTCTATAATTATTCCTGCAAAATAAAGTTAAGAATATGGAGGAAACATGATAATTTATATATTTTTATGAGAGAAATTATGTGGTTAATATCTAGTAAAATGCACTTATCAAATTCTCCCATACTTAAACTTTTACTCATCCTCGAGCAAAGAAAATAAATGAACATAGTAACTAAACACTTTTAGTGAAATCATGAAAAGTTTTGACACAGAAGAATTGACTTAGACCAATCTACAAGTTCAAACAACTTTCAACTGTACTCATGTTCACCTATTTAGAACTAAAATCATAATATTTTCTAATCCCAAGAATGTCTCACCGAATGAACACAGATGCCCATATATCACACGATATGGCCACCTGCCTAGTGGGAGCGTCTCCTCCGTTGTGGGTAAATGGGATACCCGACTCTACGAACCCGAGGAAAGGATGCACAGAAATAGTAGGGGCGTTAAAATAAGAGCTTTTTGTAGTGCTAGCAGGAAAGCAAGTGAAGGAATCCCATCCCCTAGCGAGTGAAGTGCTTACGCCCCTTTAGAGATAGGGGCGAGCAAAAGAGCTCGTTCTTCCATTTTGAGATTTTTAGATTCGTAAGATCATAATAGAGTCCCTTTACTTTCTATTATATTAGTCAAGCACTAGCACCCTACAACTAGTATACTATAGCAGAGCAGCCAGCTTCAAAGCTTACCTGATTATAAAAAGAAGTATTATTAAAAAAGAGAAAGGTTAGGGGGCTGAGAGGCTCTTGCTTGCGGCTTGCTGTCTACTTCGTGAGCCTTCACTGCCCCGTTCTGTAACTTCCCTTCTTTCGTCCGTCCACAAGGCTATAAAAAGAGAGAAAGGGACGGCTATCTAGCGGAAGTCATTTCGGGTGTATGCCACGAGGTCCCTATGGATAAGGGGACAAGTGAATCATGGCTTTTGGGCGCACGCAGACCTCTACCATATATCCCATTATATTCCATCATCTCGTATTGTAGTATTCCATATCAGACCAGATAGATCTATTGAGTGAGAGAAAGGGAGAAAACTCTAATTAGATATTCTTTTTATATTGATAGGGATCCCCATTCATTCCTAGATTCCCATAAATACGGACTGATTGTCCCTACCTAACTACATGGTAGTGGTCTAGGGAGCACAATTTCTAGAGCACAGGAGAATTAAGAGCAATGATTTCAGAAAGAGCAGCTAGATGGACTCCTATAGTGAGTTTAGTGACTATTAGATTAGAATTAAGTCAGAAGGTATGGTATAACAGCCTTTCCTAGCGAGCCTCTGGGATCTCTTGTAAACCCCTATTATATGGTAAAGGTAGGATATTAGGGGATGCAGTGAGTGTAGATTCCCCTGCAAAGAGCCCGATGAGGGGAGACCCTCACGTCCGGTTCGGAGGGCGGGGATATCACGACCTGTGATGACCCCAAAAGGTTATCTTATGTTTTAGAACTTGAATTTGCACTCTTAAGCCTTAAAAATCACATTATTACCCTCCTCGATTTGCGTGCACAGTCCGGACAAGTTTCCATAAAGCTTTTATGTTGAAAACTAATGAAAATAAGATTTTTTGTCTTAAAAGTTAATTTTAGTTGACTTCGGTCAATATTTTTGGTAAACGGGCCGGGATCCGTGCTTTGACGGTCCCGGTAGGTCTATATCGAATTATGGGACCTGGGCGTATGCCCAGAATCAAATTCGGAGGTCCCTAGCTTGAGTTATGAATTTTTGATGAAAATTAAAAGTTTGAAAATTATTTGTTTTTAAGAATTGATTATATTTGGCATTGTTAGTATCGGGTCCGTATTTTGGTTCCAGAGCCCTATCTGTGAAATATGGTGAGAAACGGAGTTGATTTGACATGATTCGGACGTCCAATTTAGAAAATAGAAATTTTAAAGTGTTCTTGAGAATTTCATTTGATTTGGTACTAAATTCGTAGTTTTAGGTGTTATTTTGGCGATTTAATCACGTGAGAAAGTTCGTATGATGTTTTTAGACTTGTGTGCATGTTTGGTTTGGCGCCCCGAGGGCTCGGGTGAGTTTCAGATAGGCTACGGAGTGAGATTTGCCTTGCAAAACACTGTTGGGCATATGATATTATTGCAGGCCTCTGATCTCGCATTTGCGAGATTAGGCATTGCAATTGCAACCTCTGAGAGGTTCGCATTTGCGATCTTTTAATCGAAAATGCGAAGAGAAGCTGGGCCAATAGTTTTCGCATTTGCGAGTTTTATTTCGCATCTGCGAAGGGAGTCGGGGAAGGGCAGCGATCGCAAATGCGATCATTTAGTCGCATTTGCGAAGATTCAAGGTTAACATTTCCGAACTTATCTTCGCATTTGCAAAGTCAGCTAAGGCGTGAAGGGCTTCGCATTTCCGATGACTCCTTTGCATTTGTGAGCTTCGCATTTGCGAAGCTCAGGTCACAAATGCGACACCTGCAGCTGATCAAAATGACTTTTGAACGGGAATTTTCATTCATTTCCCTAATTTTCAAGACCGAAAACACAAGAGGCAATTTTTCCAATGACCATTTCTTCCCCAAATCATAAGCAAGTGATTCTAAACAGGTTTCTTTCAATATTTTACTATATTTTACAAGATTTCAACCTAAAATCTAAGGTTTTCATGGCAGAATTAGAGGTTTTGGGTAGAAACTAGGGATTTCGGAATTTTGGGGATTTAAACCTCAAATTCAGGTCGGATTCCAAAAGTAATTACATATTCGGGCTCGAGGGTGAATGGGTAAATGGATTTTGGTCCGAACCTCGGGTTTTGACCAAGCGGGCCCGGGGTCGATTTTTTGACTTTTTAGAGGAAAATTTGGAAAATTTAATTTATGAAATATAATTGATTCCTTTAGCAATATTTGATGTTATTGAGTCATTTTTGAATATATACGAGTGGTTTGGAGGTGAATTCCAAAGGAAAAGCTATGATTGAGAATTAAGTGGCCTTTGGAGCAAGGTAAGTGTTGTGTCTAACCCTGACTTGAGGGAATTAGGAACCTTGGATTATTTGCTAAGTGAAATTCATGTGAGGGGCGTATATGTGAGGTGACGAGTACTTATGCTCTGCCAATTTACCTGTTTTTCCATGTTTCTTCCATTTTCTTATATTGTCTCTTCCTATGCCTAATTGCTACATGTTTATACTAGTGTTGTTAAATTGATCGTCATTATCATGTTTAAGGAGTTTCTGTTTGTAATCGAGTATTTATTTAAATGTTGAGATTTATATTGTGGAACCAAATGTTGAAGTGAGGTTCTTACTTGTTATTCTATCTCCCTGTTGTTATTTATGCATTGCATTATGGTAAGGGAGAGCGTTAATGCACGAATGGTGATGCCGTGCCATGATATGAGTGTTAATGCACGAAGGGTAATGTCGTGCCATATTGTGAGTGTTAATGCACGAAGGGTGAGGCCGTGCCATATTGTGAGTGTAAAAGCACGAAGGGTTATGCCGTGCCATATTGTGAGTTTAAAAGCACGAAGGGTGATGTCGTGCCATGATATGAGAGTTAATGCACGAAGGGTGCTGCCGTGCCGTTTCTATTGATTTTATGGTGAGATTGAGAGTAAAAGCACGAAGGTTGATACCGTGCATTTTTCCTTATTGTATTCACTATTCCTGTTGATTCATGGTATATTGACTGCTCCGGTGATCATTCTATTGTAGTTCTTTATCTTGTATTCCCCTCAGTATGTTCCCCTCCCGACATTTACTGTTTAGTTCTTCATTTCTGTTATTTGTATATACACTGTTAAATTGTGCAGGTTGATTTGTAGGTGCCTTGCCTTAGCCTCGTCACTACTTCATCGAGGTTAGGCTTGACACTTACCAGTACATGGGGTCGGTTGTACTGATACTGCACTCTGCACTTTCTGTGTAGATTTTGATATCGGCTCGGGTTGATCGAGATTATTTTGCTATTGGTCCGTTGTCCAGAGACTCAAGGTAGATCTGTCGGCGTTCACAGACCTTGAAGTCCCCGTCTATCTTTTCTGCTCTACTGTTTCTTTCATTTAGACATTTGTGTTTCTTCAAACTATTGCTTGTAGTAAATTCTAGAATGTTCGTGAATTGTGACTCCAGATCCGGGTGGTAGTAATGAATACAGTTTTTATGATATTTCGCACTTATTATATTTCATCTTAGTTAATTATTGTTAATTACTGAATGGAAATAAGGAATTGGTTTAATAATTCTCTAACGTTGGCTTGCCTAACAAGTGAAATGTTAGGCGCCATCACGGTCCCGTCGGTGGGAAATTCCGGGTTGTGACACGACCCTACTATCATTATGCCTTCGCAATGTTACTTGGTTTAACTCTATTTGTGACCTTTTATCGTATGTGGGACTCTCTATCTTCTTGGGTAGATAATCGATCGTCATTCATATGGATATTGAGTAGTTTTTATAATAATAAGTCAAGTCAATAATAATAGAACTGGAGGAGTGAAAGCCACTTGACTGTAAGAAAAGGAGCGAAAAGCCATGATGGCTTGGCAAGCAAGCAATCCGTTATGTGGGCGCCAACTCCAAGTTCCTTCTCTTCTTTCTTTTTTCAACTCATGATCAGAATGATGACATTCTTTTTTGCTTTAGAAAGGAGAAGGTAAAAGGCCAATTTGCACCACCATCCTTCCCTAAAGATTCGGTTAGTGTGCATAGACTTCTACTTTCCTTTGCCGACTTTCTTGCCTTACGAAAAGAAGTTCATTTCATTTTCCCGGGAATTTTGGAAAAAAGCCGCTTCCTCCTTGAAGGCGTAAGGAAGAGCCTATTCATGTGCAGTTGATTTTCGAACGAAGAGAAGAATGACAACGGCTATCTCTTCCCAGTAGTAGGCGATGCAAAAAAGACTGCTAACGCCCCTTGCATTTCCCTCTTTGAGTTGGCCTACCCGAAAGAAAAAATGAGTGAATGCTCTAGATGTCTATCATTTTTTCAAATTACTGGTACTAGCTTAGAGTGAGAACCCAGTCCATAGCTTTACTTACCAGTTATCTGTCGATTGCCTTCTCTCCCATTACCTTAAAGTTCAATTAGAAGCCTAGAAGAAAGACTGTACTGTCACACCCCATCCTCGGTAAGCGCTACCGGCGCTCAACCGAGTGAACTCGGCAAAGCAAGCCTATTAGATAATTTCTATCCAATTAACCCATGATCAAGAGAAGACACGATTTCATTAATTATACAATAGGAATCTCATTCATACAATCCTAAATCATTTCATTAGTCATTGCGCCTGTAAGTCTCAAAATACACATTTCTTAAAGTTCAAGTGGAACAAGTGATCAAACACAACATGACTTGTTTAACATTCCCAACACCCATATACAACCCACATAGTATCTACGGAGCCTCTAAAGATACAAAAGAGAGTAAAGATGGTGCCGACAACAAGGCCCCGGCTATACCTCAAAAGGTGACCATAATATAAACAAAAGGTACAATACATTACCTCGGAATGAAATGGGGCTCACCGAGTCTGCTGAGAAGAGGATGCAACACTATCTGTGATCCGCATTGTCTGCTATGTAACCACCTGCATATATTTAAAGTTGTAGCGCCTCCGACAAAAGGGACGTTAGTACCGTCAAATAGTACTAGTATGTATAGCTAAACACCAACTCGATAGAATGAATAATAATACAAGAGGAACAATCAAGAATTCAATAAGGGCTTCAAATAATAGTTAAACAACAAGTTAAGGATCATATACATTTTCAAGACAATTTCCATACTACTAGGTTGGGTGACCTTTAGCACCGATGTTCCACAATTTACAATATCTCTGTATTCTTACACGGAGTCCTATCTCTGCCCGATCGGCTAGGCCTCCTCATCTGTGACATTACCAAAATTTCATTATAACTTTCCAGCACAGTACCACTATGTGTGCGGCATGGCGTCTGATCACGGCCCGATCGGCTAGGTCATTTCATTTGAGACATCAACCCTTTTCACAATTTCATCCACAATACCACCGTGTTCTTAAACGGAGTCCGATCTCGGCCTGACCGGCTAGGCCATCTCATTTGAGACATTACCTTTTTTCGTCAATCATCTCACATCGTACTTCTTTCATGTACTTTCGATTCATTGACACTAGTGATTATGATTACAAAGTCATTCTTGGCACTTGGCCGTATTTCATAGTTCCAGACCCCTTTTTCACATTCATTATCATTATCAAAATCAATAAGGCTCCCCATTCAAGATATTAAATTCACATATGAGCAATTTGGGAATCTTAGGCACATGGAGGCTTTTCATACAATTTGGCATAACAACATTTATTTCGATCTTGACATGAAGTCTTATCATTTCTAACACATATTGAACTTACATCCTTCAACACAAACACGTTAGAAATTGCCAATTCTATAATAATCAATGGCCTACCCAATTTACATGATCATCGTGGGGTTCGATTCTAAGAAGAAGGGGGTTTAGCCAACATACCTCAATTGAGCCTCTTAAAACTCTAAGATGTTCTGGAATATTAGCCACTTCAATCTATTTTAGCAATATAAAAAAATAAACCAAAATTAGGAAGATGAATATGGTTTTAGCTCATTTGAGCATACTATCAAACACTAGGTATGCATCAATGTTTTAAGGCTATTTTGTGGAAGATTCCATCATTTACCAACCCACTCTCTACCATTATTAGCTCATAATCTTCCCACATACTACAAGGATACATGCATGCAAGGTAAGCACTCCCATCCCTATGAATTACCTTACTAATGGCCCATTCTAGTTGCATTTTGAAATTAAGAGTTTGGTTGATAGAATCTTACCTCTAAGGAAGAAGACCTAGGTGCCTCTCTTGATAATCTTAAAGATTTTAAGTAAGAACTGAAGAACAATTCGATGAACATCACTTCTCCCTCTAGGGCCCTCTCTCTCACTCTAAAAATATCAAAAAAAATGCTCAAAATGGTCCATGGGCTGTCTTTTAATGGAATATGGTCGGGTTTAAAAATCCCAAAAATGAAGTTCTGGAACAAGGTGTGTGATCGCATAATCATTTTGCGGACCGCATATCGATCGCATAATCAGTGTCCAAAATAGCCAAAAACATGTCCGTGTCTGCGGTCACTATGCGGCCAAACTTTCATCCAAACTTGCCCAATTAACTGCCTCACTCTGTGGCAATTATGCGGTATGCATAGTGATTCTGCGGTCGCATAATGGACCACGGAAACGCATAACACTACAAAACATTTTTCTTTACTCCATGGTGCATTGTTCAACCCAAAAAGTTCGAACCGCGGTGAGCAAGCTCGCCGCGAAGAATTTCTACTATTATTAACCTCTACGCCTACTTTGGCATCACGGAATCCGGGTTTTTAGGAAAAAGTTTACGAGACCTTACATCCTTCCCCACTTAAGATCATTCGTCCTCGAATGAGGATCAAAGTCCATTATTAGCACCTTGTGCAACTCAGTTAACATATCCTACATTAGCAAATCCACATTTAACTAACTCTCTAAATTTTCAAAAATTTTACCAGAGTTTCGTTCGTAACTAGGCATATCCACTTGTTAGAGATCCCTGGAAACACATCTTACAAATATGTATAGAACCCAACGACATAGCATAACTCAGAACCACATCAACCGTGGCCTCATGTAGACAACATGTAATCAAAAGGAGCATCTTTACATTAACTGATCAAGTGATACAAAATTCTTAGGCGACAGTTTTGTAAAAGAAAGGATTACACAACTATTCAAACAAGTGATGATACTTTTCCTTCATTTCTTCCTCAACCTCCCAAGTAGCCTCTTCAATCTGCTGGTTTCTCCAAAACACTTTCACGGAGGTAATTTCTTTGTTCCTAAACTTTCGGACTTGCCTATCAAGAATGGCAACTGGAATCTCTTCATCTGACAATTCTTCATTAACCTCAATGGTCTCAACTGGCACAATAGCTGACGGATCTCCAACTACCTTTTTCAACATAGACACATGGAATATCGGGTGCACTAATGACATCTCAGGTGGTACCTCAAGTTTGTAAGCCACCAGACCGACATACCTCGGACTCAAGCGTCTGAATAGTCTGCTCTGCTTGTCCGTCAATCTGTGAATGGAAATATGTACTAAGATTCACTTGAGTACCCAAACCTTGCTGAAATTTCTTCCAAATATTTTCCATGAGCTGAGCCCCTCGATCGAAAATGATAGAAACTGGAGTGCCATGTAGCCTGACTATTTCCTTGATATACAACTGAGCATATTATTCTGCTGTATCGGTAGATTTAACTAGCAAGAAGTGTGCTGATTTCATGAGTCGGTCCACGATCACCCAAATTTAGTCAAAATTGCGGGGAGTGTAAGGTAATCCTACCACAAATTTCATATTAATCATCTCCCACTTTCACATTGGAATTTCTATGTTCTGTGCCAACCCACCAGGCTGTTGATTTTCGGTCTTCACTTGCTGATAGTTCAGACACCTTGACACAAAGTCCGCCACATTCCTTTTCATGTCATTCCACCAATAGACTTCCTTGAGATCGTGATACATCTTCGTAGAACCTGGATGCACGGAATATCTAGAAGCGAGAGCTTCAGTCATGATTCTTTCTCGAAGAGCAAAAGCCGTAGTCTTATGTTTTTGAATCCCCTCCTTCAATTGCACCAAAAATGTATAATTGTATTGCTTCTCGTTGACTTCCACAACAAGCAATGATTCGACCCTATTTTGCACAATTACCCCTCCTTCATTAAAGTCCGTAAGACGAACTCCCAAACTAGACAATCGAAGGATTTCCTTGGCCAATGGCCTTTGATATACCTCCAAGTGTGCTAAACTACCCATAGATTTCCGGCTAAGTGCATCCGCCACAACATTGGCTTTCCCCGGGTGATATAGAATATCGATGTTGTAATCCTTGAGTAACTCAAGCCATCTTCTCTGCCTCAGATACAACTCCTTTTGCTTGAAAATATATTGAAGACTCTTGTGGTCCGTGAATACATCCACATGGACCCCATACAAATAGTGACACCAAAATTTCAATGCAAAAACCACCGCCGCAAGTTCTAAGTCATGTGTTGGATAATTCTTTTCATGATTCTTAAGTTGCCTAGAAGCATATGCTATAACTTTTCTGTGTTGCATTAACACACACCCAAGCCCAATTCTTGAAGCATCTCAAAATACCACAAATTCATCTATACCCTCTGGCAAGGTCAACACCGGCGTTGTAGTCAATCTCGATTTCAACTCCTGGAAGCTCTTTTCACAAGCATCGGACCATTGGAACTTAATTGCTTTATGAGTCAATTTAGTCAACGGAGAGGCAAGAGTAGAGAACCCCTCCACAAACTTCCTGTAATACCCTGCTAAGCCCAAGAAACTGCGAATCTCGGTGGGCGTTGTAGGTCTTGGCCAATTCTTTACTGCTGAAATCTTTTGAGGATCAACCATGATTCCTTCTCTAGTGACAACATAGCCCAAAAATTTGACAGATTCGAGCAAAAATTCACACTTTGAAAATTTCGCATACAATTGGTGTTAATGGAGAGTCTGCAACACTGCCCTGAGATGATCGGCATGGTCCTCCCGACCTCGTGAATACACTAGAATATCGTCAATGAACACTATCGCAAAGGAGTCGAGGAAAGGTTTGAAAACCCGATTCATAAGATCCATGAAAGCCACTAGGGCATTTGTTAGCCCAAAAGACATCACCAGAAATTAAAAATGCCCATACCGGGTCCTAAAAGCTATTTTCGGAATATCCTGCTCCGTGATCTTCAATTGGTGATACCTGGATCGTAAATCAATTTTGGAGAAGTATTTAGCACCCTGTAACGGATCAAACAAATCATCTATTCTTGGTAGTGGGTATTTGTTTTTTGATTGTGACTTTTTTGAGCTGCCGGTAGTCAATACACATCCTCAGTGATTCATCTTTCTTCCTCACAAAGAGAACCGGTGTGCCCCATGGAGACACACTCGGTCGGATGAAACCCTTCTCTAACAAATCCTTCAACTGTTCCTTTAGTTCCTTCAATTTTGCTGGTGCCATTCTATAGGGCAAAATAGATATAGGTTGCGTGCCTGGCATCACATCAATCCCAAAATCAATCTCTCTATTTGGCGGAATCCTAGGGAGCTCATCAGGAAAGACCTCCGGAAATTCTTTCACAACTGGCACTGACTCAAGTGTAGGTGCCTCAGCAGTGGTGTCCGTAACCCAGACCAAGTGATAGATACACCCCTTGTTAATCATCTTCGTGGCCTTAAGGTATGAAATAAACCTACCCTTCGGCACCATATTATCCCCCTTCCACTCACCAACTGGCTAACATGGAATTTCAAACCTCACAGTTCTAGTTCGACAGTCGAGCTTAGCAAAACATGAATAAAGCCAATCCATCCCCATAATCACATCAAAATCAACCATCCCCAATTCAATGATATCGGCCACGGTGTCTCGGCCACTCACCGTGACAACACCACCCCTAAAAACTCGTGCGACCAAAATAGACTCGCCAACCAGAGTAGATACAGAGAACAGCTCAGGAAGTTGTTCTGGTTCTATCCCAAATTTCATAGCAGCATAAGGTGTGACATATCACAAAGTGGAACCGGGATCAATAAGAGCATATACATCATGAGATTGGACAATCAATATACCTTTGATGACATCTGGTGAAGCCTCTGCACTCTGGCGACCACTCATAGCATAGAAACGGTTGGGTTCTTCTGCACTCTGCGTACGACCCCTAGCAGCACCATGCCCTACTGGTGCTTGAGGGCCTCGAGCTGAAGTGGGTGCGGAAGATGTAGCACTGGATGGTTGTGTTGTGCCACTGCTCGCACTCCCTTTGAATATGACCCGCCAATCCGCACTTGTAACATATAGGTAAGTCCATATAGCAAATCCCTGAGTGCATCTTCCCACACTTAGAGCATGGAGGCCTCCGCTGCTGCGGGAACCTCACTCCTGATCGGCCCTGATGGCATGGTCCCCTGCTGCCCTGATTGGGATTGGAGTGACTCCCCTGTTGCTGACTCTGCCCCGCTGGCGGTGCACTGGTTAAAGACTGAGCATGAGACTGGGTTGGCCCTGATGACCGTCCCGTAAAAGCTTATCTCTCCCCACCAAATGACTCCCCAAAGTTGCCCACGGACCGCGCCTTGTCGGTGCCCTCTCGCTTCCTCCTTTTCTTCAACTTGCGGTCCTCTGTATCTTGAGAAAATGCTACCATTTTCCCATAGTTCATGTATGATATCAAGGCAACTGTAGCGGCCTCATTGATAACCAAGGGGCTAAGGCCCTGCACAAACCGGCACACTCTAGCCTCCATAGTAGGAAACATGAGAATGTCATATTTTGATAGGCGCGCGAACACCATGTGATACTCCCACACACTCCTACTCCCTTGCTTAAGATTCTCAAACTTTGTGGCACGGGTTGCCCTAGTCTCGGCAGGTAAGAAATGGTATATAAAGGCATCAGCAAACTCACTCCATCTTGCTGGAGGGCTCCCCACCTTCCGAGAGTCCTCCTACAGCTCAAACCACAAATATTCCACCCCTTTCAGGCGGTAGATGGCCAACTCCACTCCCTCCGTCTCAGTAGCGCGCATAACCCGGAGAGTCTTATGCATCTCATCAATGCATTCCTGTGGATCCTCCTCGGGATTTGCACCCGTGAACACCGAAGGATCCAACTGTAGAAACCTGTTCACCTTGGAACCACTAGCATCCCTTTGCTGGCTAGAGGATGTAGGTGCAACATTCGACCTTTGGGCCTCAAAAGCCACTATCTGAGTCAGCATCTGAATAGCTCCCCTAAGATCCCCATCAGAAATACCAAAGCCAGAAGCTGGGGCTAGAGGTGGAATCAAAATGTCAGGTGGAGGAACCGTCGCACCCTCAGTAGTTGTAGGAACTTGTGTGGCATGGGCCGGTGTAGTGGAATCTGGTAGTGTAGCAGTCGGGGGATTATCCTCACCCTTATGGTTTTCACCCGCTTTATCAAATAAAGGGTCAACTTCCACTCCTAAGGCGGCGTTGGCTCCTTGACCAGTTCTTCCTCTCTTCTTAGGTGCCATATACCAAAAGTTAAAGGAACTCTCGAGTTAGAGGAGGAACAATTGCATAATTAGTTTCATCGCACCATCCAGAATATCAAAAAAAGGTATAATTCCGAAATTTCCAAGTAGCCTCCAACGTATAGATGTGGTCGACAACACACCGATAAAAGGACTCTACCAAACACGGCTCCGAGACATCCTATGACACTTTAAAACCTTAGGCTCTGATACCAAGTTTGTCACGGCCCATCCTCGTGAAGCACGACCGGTGCTCAACCGAGTGAACCCCGCCGAGCAAGCCTGTTAGATACTTTCTACCCAATTAACCCATGATCAAGAGAAGACATGATTTCATTAATTATACAGTAGGAATCTCATTCATACAATCCTAAATCATTTCATTAGTCATTGCGCCTTTTAATCTCAAAATACACATTTCTTAAAGTTCAAGTGGAATAAGTGATCAAACACAACATGACTTGTTTAACATTCCCAACACCCATATACAACCCACATAGTGTCTACGGAGCCTCTAAAAATACAAAAGAGACTAAAGATGGTACCGCCAACAAGTCCCCGGCTATACCTCAAAAGGTGACTATAATATACCCCGGAATGAAATGGGGCTCACCGAGTCCGCTGAGAATAGGATGCAGCACTATCTGTGATCCGCATTGTCCGCTATGTAACCACCTGCATTCATTTAAATATGCAACACCCCCGGCAAAAGGGATGTTAGTACCATCGAATAGTACTGGTATGTATAGCTAAACACCAACTCGATAGAATGAATAATAATACAAGAGGAACAGTTAGGAATTCAATAAGGGCTTCAAATAATAGTAAAACAACAAGTTAAGGATCATATATATTTTCAACATAATTTCCATATTACTAGGTTGGGTGACCTTTAGCACCGATGTTCCACAATTCACAATACCTCCATATTCTTACACGGAGTCTGATCTCGGCCCGATCGGCTAGGCCGCCTCATCTGAGACATTACCACAATTACATTATAACTTTCAAGCATAGTACCACCATGTGTGTGGCATGGCGTCCGATCACGGCACGATCGGCTAGGTTATCTCATTTGAGACATCAACCCTTTTCACAATTTCATCCACAATACCACCGTGTTCTTACACGGTGTCCGATCTCGACCCGACCGGCTAGGCCATCTCATTTGAGACATTACCTTTTTCAGTCAATCATCTCACATCGTACTTCTTTCATGTATTTTTGATTCATTGACACTAGTGATTACGATTACAAAGTCGTTCTTGGCACTTAGCCGTATTTCATAGTTGCAGACCCATTTTCCACATTCAATATCATTATCAAATCAATAAGGCTCCCCATTGATGACATTAAATTTACATATGAGCAATTTGGGAATCTTAGGCACATAGAGGCTTTTCATACAATTTGGCATAACAATCTTTATTTCGATCTTGACATGAAGTCTTAATATTTCTAATACATATTTCACATTTTTAAACACATCCTCAATGATAAGATAATATGATGAAGCATTTAGAATAAATATTGAGCTTACATCCTTCAACACAAACACATTAAAAATTGCCAATTCTATAATGATCAAGGGCTTACTCCAATTACATGATCATCGTGGGGTTCGATTCTAAGAAGAAGGGGGTTTAGCCAAAATACCTTAATTGAGCCTCTTAAAACTCTAAGATGTTCCAGAATATTAGCCACTTCAATTTATTTTAGCAATATAACAAAATTGAACCAAAATTAGGAAGATGAACATGGTTTTAGCTCATTTGAGCATACTATCAAACACTAGGTGTGAATCAATGTTTTAAGGATCTTTTGTGGAATATTCCATCATTTCCCAACCCACTCTCTATAATTATTAGCTTACAATCTTCCCACATACTACAAGGATACATGCATGCAAGGTAATCACTCTTATCCCCATGAATTACCTTACTAATTGCCCATTCTAGTTACATTTTGAAATTAAATGTTTAGGTGATAGAATCTTACCTCTTAGGAAGAAGAATTAGGTGCCTCTCTTGATAATCTTCAAGATTTTAAGTGAGAATTGAAGAATAATTTGATGAAGATCACTTCTCCCTCTAGGACCATCTCTCTCACTCTAAACATATCTCAAAATATGCTCAAAATGGTCCATGGGTGTGTTTTAACGGAATAGGGTCAGGTTTAAAAACCCCAAAAATGAAGCTCCGGAACAAGGTCTGCAATAGCATATACGATCGCATAATTGATATGCGGAATGCATATCGGTCGCATAATCGGTGACCAAAATAGCCAAAAACCTGTCCGTGTCTGAAGTCACTATACAGCCCATAGACCTGTTCTGCGGTCGCATAATGAACCGTAGAACAATTATGCAATCGCATAGTCAACTGCAAAATTTCATCCAAACTGGCCCAATTAACTGCCTTACTCTGCAGCCATTATGCAGTCCGTAGACTGATTCTCCAGTCGCATAATGGACCGCAGAAACGCATATCACTGTCAAATATGTTCCTTTATTTTTTGATGCATTGTTCAACCCAAAAAGTCGGAACCGCGACGAGCTTGCGAGCCGCGAAGAATTTCTACTTCTACTATTATTAACCTCTACGCCTACTTTGGCATCACGGAACCTGGGTTTTAGGAAAAATTTTATGGGTTCTTACATCCTCCTACCAATCAAATAAGCAGATAGAGTAGAAGAGAAGGACCAGAACAAGGTTGACTAAGACTGCCAACTGCAAGAGAAGCGATAAAGCAAGCCGGAAATGTCTAACTTCATTACCGGACATAATGCCTTCCTCCGGTTCCTGGAATGAGAGTGAGCTTCCTTGTTCAATATCGTAGTCTTAGTCTAGGAATGCGCTAGTAAACTGTAGCGAGATCACTAGAAATGAGAGAGATGTAAGTGTCAATCATTCTGTCAGCATGCTCAAAGAGTGCTTTCCAGAAGATGGAGAAGGATAGAATTCACTCACTGCCTCTCTCTCATATTCACCTGCCAAGGTATGACATAGATAGTAGACAGTCAGCTCTCTTACAACCAGTTAATGCGATTGATTGGGGAGAGAGTGCTAGTATAGCTGTCGATACAGGTATGCTAATAGATAGAGGATCTTCCGGTCCTAGAATGAGAAAGTAGCTTGTCTGTCGTACTAGCTGCTTCATTGAATGTGTCGATTTGCATTCTATATAAGGAGTTAATTTGCATCCTTGTCTGGCAATTAGCTATGCGAGAAGCTGTGATCGAAGAAGCCCTGCCTAGTAGTGCCTCTACTCTACTAGTCCTAGTACTAGATACTAGATAGACAGGCCGATCACCGGTGGCATACGATCCTTCTCTGCTTGTCTAACTCAAGCCAGATAGCAGCAATCACTCAAAATAGTCATATGTGGAACACATGCAAGTCCAGATTGAAAGATAAATAAGGAAGAGGTTAGCTCACAACTCTGAAAGTCAAAGACGAAGTGAGGAAGGCAGCTACAAAGCAGCAGATAAGGAAGAGATTTAGGCAACTTAATTGATCTACCAGACTTTAAAGAAAGGGTACCACTTATTTGGAAACTAGTAACTTGCCAGTTTCCAAGCGAAACTCGATGCTACTTTAACACAAAGGTCGGTGTCCATCATTGAAAGTGGCATCTCTATTTGCGCACATAGGAGAAAGTGCTCTGCCAGTGAAATCGGTCTATTGACACCTATAATTATTTCAACCAAGGCCGAGCACTCTTCTCGAATTTTTGGATGCACTCTTGCTTTAAGTAGCTGAAACCTCTATGTGGAAAAGTTTCTGATTGCAAAATTAATGGCATTCTAGAAGCTCTCACTCAAACAAGGGCTTCCTATACTGTACTAAATAGAATCAGTGTACATAGAGCATGTCCCCCTCCTGACGTTCCTCTAGCAGGGGAACTATCAATAGCGATTGTTGCTCCTTATGCCTGGTTCCGCTCAACTCTCCCTTCAGAGCTACCCTTGCCTAAAAGCGGAAGAGGTAGCTGACTAACCTACTGGAGTAAGTAGTCTTGTCCAAAAGCCTCAGGCGAAAAAACAGCTTAAAAGTAACAAGGTTCTAAAAGAAAGACAAGCCTTAAGGAAACAAAAGCTACGAAGGTAGGTTAAAGTGACTAGTCTTTCTTATCCGAAAGCAAGCAAGACAACAAGAGAGGTTTTAGGCAACTCGCTGGTTTTGAGATGGGTTTCCTTGCAGGTGTATCCACTTGTTTTCCTATTCAAGTTCTGTTTCCAATTTCATAAAGTTCGGATTCTTATTGCCACTACTTAGCATACACTAGTTAAAAGGCTAAATAGTTCATTTTTCTTAACATCAGATGAGTTAGGTTCTTTTGCAAAGAATCCAGGCAAAAATCGCACACGAAGATTATAAATAATATATTAAAATCGAATCATCGACAAGATGTTTATCAGAGAGATTTTATTATGGGATACAATCGAAGGGCTCATAAAATTCAAAACTTGAGAAGTAAGGGAATATTGATGGCCTTTGTTGAACATAGAGCGAACGGATGGCAAGTGACGTTTATCTCATGTTGGCCTTTACTTCGGCTACTAATAAGGGGGTTGGGGTTTGACAAATCAATATTGGGGCTTCGTTTACCCACCTATGTAGTAAGAAAAACTATGAGTTTGACGTTGAATAGCCATAGTGAGTTCATCACCATTGGCGTAGGCAGAGGAGGCATATGCGGCTGGAAGAAAGGCAATTTACCTCACTTCTTACAATTCCAGTTGAACCCTCAACAAATCCTATGTTGCTTATGTGGGATCAACTGCTCGTTTTCGATATAGAACTGGATAATAAAAAATAACGCCTCTTTTATTTTTTGGAAACGAGCAAAATGATATGCTGAAACGGGTGCTAGCTTGAAAACCGCCGTAGAATGAAGCAACGCTGTCGGTTGAGGCCTCACAGGGCTTTCATAAATCAGTCTCTCAACAATCAGTATTGCTTATGAATAGTAGGGCACTGAGGGAGGTTTCTGTTGGAGGGTCCCTCACGCCCCGAGTCAAATGGAATTGAAAAGACTTTTTTTATATTTATAAACAAGGTGGCATCTCGAAAGTTTAATCATGGAATGTCCAAAAATCCTAGTCAAATGCAAACATTATTATTATAATAATATGCCCTAGAACATGTTATTGAATTGAGTGAGAGGTCCCTTTCTTTCTTACTACGGAACCCGAAAATTGCGTAGACTGCTTTGCTTGGGATTCCCTATGTAACCTAACCAATCCTTGTTATTTCACGCGGAAAATGGTCTGTTTTGAGCATTTGAAGTGGACGAACAATCAGCGTACATAATCGAGTTTCATGCCATCATGTCTTTCTGCCCAGTAGTGCTGGAAACCGCTTTCATGCGTCTTGGTTGTTAGTGGAGAAAAAAACCATCCTTAAAACAAAGATTCTCTTTTCAATAGTTTCAAAGGCTTGAAGGAGCCTAGCCTTATTCAAAAGGAATTGATAGGAAGACTTTTCTCTCTCCGATTATCTGCTACAATAAGATAAGAGGTAAGAAGCGAGGAAGACTATTGATGAATAGCCCTTTTCAGTTCCAACGCACGGAAAAAGACTATCTTTCTTTTGGGGTCATAGATCAGAGAATTGCCTCTTTCAAGCTTCCTTACAGGCAGAGTAGTTAGCAAAGGTACAGACAACCCGGTCTAGCCAGTGAGCAAGCATGTCCACTTTAGACTCAATATCTTTCTTAACACTCGAAAAATTATATGCCTCTATAGTAGCCTGCAGTAGAATGCAGCTATTTCTGACGGGTAGCTATTTTAGCTAGGCCACCTGCGTGATCAGGGTTTCCATCCGAACTAGTGCCTTAAGCATGAAGGCAAATGAAATTATGTGGTATGGTATCGTATATAAGAGAAAGCTTGGTTTTAGGAGTGATCTTTCACCTTTATTGAGTAGATATAAAACAAGCTTAATTACTAATAATACGGCAATAAGCACCTTCTTTCTCAAAGTCAACTTTCTCCGTTTTTACTAGTAGTTGAGTGCTCATTGTTATTCGGATCTTGACCGGATCCGAGCTTCCCAAGCTCTATGCTATTGGGGAACGCTGCAAGGGTCTTACCACCTTCTTGATTGATTATATTTAAGTCTTTGGAGTACTTTAAGATTATATTCCATGCCGAGGATTTGTGCTTGTGGGCCGGGGTGAATATTGCAGACCAACGGATCTGGTGGTCGACAATCGTTCGAAATTGGTAAAGGTTGTCGCAGCACCTGTAGTAGGACAAAGGACTTATCGCGATGCCCGCGGACCAATTTAGGATGTCTCTGTCACTGACGATTATCAAGCAGGCCACGTGGTTGGCCAGGGTCTTCTTCGGCTAATGAAACCTCGATCCCGAAGCCTTTGAAGTATCTTTTTGATAGGTGCCTCTATTTGTTTGGGGAATTCGCTGCTGATAGATCTCGCCCAGTGTCCCCTTCCTTTCCCCGCCACCTTCCGACCCGCGGGAGTATACAATGACAATGTCGGGGCATGAGTGCCCGATCGTAAGACTACCTATTGAACGTTTGATGGAACCTTGCTTCGAACTAAGCTATGCAACAGCGAGATCTCCCTTGCTCCGACCTGAGCTGTGGGGACTTCTTACTCTAGCTGTTCCAAGAGTCTCCGCTAGTTGAACCGCGTCCAGTAGACTCCATGTTCCGCTCATTCCCTTCGTCAGCTCTTTGATCGGGATACTATTACCTAGGTTCCTAAACTTTGAATGGATGGCGGAGCATATGTGGCAAGCAGTTATATGGATACAGTGCTTTACCCGTAGACGCTTCTCCAGCTCTCGCAAGAATTGTGTGGGAGTTGCCCTTGGAGGGACTTACCGAATGACCGTACCAAGGAATTCTACCGTACTCCATGCAGCAATGGTTGTTGATCCTGTAGAGTCTACCCAAAGGTTCAAGCCAGATTGTAGGAAGTGGGTGATACGTTTTTGTATTTGTATGAGAAGCTCGATGGAACCCACGATTCCTAGTAATAAGTCCTCGGCATATCGCGCGTAACAAATCTTTATTAAGTAATAGGATTTGAAGGGGCCCAACTTACGGGTCAGGCCTCTCTCTGACCTGATAACAAGTATCGCCTCCCCGCCCAGCTCTATCAGCGGACCGTTTCTCTTGCAATACTTAAAAAAGTTTCTGAAGGCCCAATTATTATTACAGCATTCTCTACCATAGAATTTGGACTTCCGGGTAAACACGGCGGCTTCTATGAAGAAGGCAGCACAAAGGAGGCTCAAGGGCTTATTAAGTAAGGAGTCTAGGGCCGACGAAAGGTGGAAAACGAAAGGCATTTTCTGGTCCCCCTAAGCCGGGGGGTGCTTGTGGGAGGGGGGGTGTGCCACGACGAAACAAGGAAATTAAAGGCCGCTTTGCGTTGGATGCTCTTTAACCTCCCCACAATGATGGCTTTGTTTTCTTGGGGAGCGTTGAAGCTTGCTTATTCGGAAGACTTTTCTTGGTCATCAATACGACTTGTTCTTAATATAACCGATCTTATTCTCTGAAAAATCGAAATTTTGTACTTCTGGCGGATCCTCCCTATCTCCTAATCGAGCTTGTGTAGGTAGATGGTACCTGGTAGGGTCGATAGTAATACACTGTATGGGATGGAGTAAGGGCCTTTCTCATCTCCTACGAGTCGTCCGGCAGAAAAGACTTTCTGAATGGTGTAAAAGAACTTGGGATCGTTGATCTGTTCCTTTAAGATTGGGATAAGTCGATGTCGGTCGATGGTGTGAAAACACTTCCTGATGTCGAATTCCAAAAACCAGGGAGAGGTTCCCCACTCTTCTTTGATCAGTCTTAGGATGGAGTGGAAGCCTCGGCCCGAGCGGAAGTGCGATGTTTATGGAAACTAGAGATCGTAAATGGATTCGAGTATCATTCTGATTGCCTCTTTCATGATCCTTTCTATAGGTAGAACTACTGTGAGCGGTCTAAACTTCGACCCTTATTTCTTTCTTCATATTGTAAAGGGGAGCAAAACCCATTTTTTTCTCCCTCTATTGATAGAAAAAGGGCACTCCTGGCATCATTTCAGTGACTCATAGGGCTTCCCTCAGCTCAGTATTTTTGGTTCTTGAGAATGGTCGCCACTTCTCCCAGGACCGAAATGATTATCCCTTCCCGATAGGTCTACATCCATCCCTGAATGATTGTTAACTTCCCCTCAGTTCTTGTAATTGTCACCTGTAATCCACGCAGGTGTGTCCACACCCCCCTGAGTGGA
Source organism: Nicotiana tomentosiformis (assembly GCF_000390325.3). Classification (NCBI taxonomy): domain Eukaryota; kingdom Viridiplantae; phylum Streptophyta; class Magnoliopsida; order Solanales; family Solanaceae; genus Nicotiana; species Nicotiana tomentosiformis. The sequence goes on along the minus strand of NC_090812.1, from coordinate 44,980,689 downwards.
CGAGAAAGAAAGGATTTCTCGGAGCAACCCCCCAGGTTCCAGACCCAGGAGTCAACTTTCTCGTATGAGCATTCGGTACATGTATCAGTCCGTGGAAGAGTGAAAGGGTCACCACTGCTGAGGATCCCTCCATAATCTTAGATAGATCGTCTGAGGGTTTGCCGCGGTTCATTGTTGTGCTTACACACAAGACTACCCTTTTCTGAAAGCTCCACAGGACCACCTACCACTAGTCTTCGGCCGTAGGGGTTTATTGCACAAAAGCACCGGGGTGCAGGCTCCCGAAAAGAGAAGCCCAACAAATGTCAGATGCAAAGCCCTGCACTTCATTAAGATCATATTGGCATACTCTCCCAAAAAGAAAGAGCAGACCCCATTGAAGACGAGAGTGAGGTACAACAAGGCCATTTCTGTCCACCGTCCTTCTCACGGAGCCATACGTGGACGTTACCGCTCATGCAGCTCCCAGCCAGCAAGTAGTTAGCCTTCCTCTACAAGGAATGGAAGTGTGGATGAATCGACATCAAATATAGGATTGTTTTTGTACACGATCTCCATTTTAGTAGTCCTAGATATCCACTCCATTATGTGGTAGAGTGTTCATCCCCACCCCTTCGCAAGGGTACCTTCCCTTATAATTGAGAGAAGGACTTAGAATTGACTCCCCTCGATTCTAGATCTGAAAGAAGGGTATGGAGTTTCTCCAAGGAATTCCCTCCCGTGGCGGTACGTGGATTCTCTAGGGCCCAAGCTCCCCCTCCCATCCAATCGCCCTACTACAAAATAAGGCGAGGGATCGACGCCCCACAGAGAACCCAACCTTTTCAAGTGGGGCCTGAATGAAATAGATCAAACCAATTTTCAGACAAAGAAGATAAAAAAAGAAAATTATAGTGGCTAGGAAAGCTCCGAAGATTCTATGGGAAATTTAAAGCGTCGAAGTAAGTTGTGGCTTATAAATAGGAAGATGAGGAGATAAGGGGCGAAGGATATTCTTGATATTCGTAAAGATTTATGTTCATTCGCTCTGCTCGCAGAGCGGTATACCGAAAAAAAAGAAGCGACTACCTTACTTACGCAATTCTTCTTATTCTTATTCTTTCTTAGCTGAAGTTCCTATATTGGTTTTTTCTTTCTTTTATGAATGTTATAACTTCTAATTCTTTGGTAGCGGACCTCTTTGATAGTTCGAACGTTGTCCCCCGTCTAACTCAACTATTCAACATTACGGCTATTGTGATTATGAGAGAAATGAGGGATGGCGCCTTCCTTTACCATTTGGCGGTTGAAAACAAAAGTTCTTCTAGGTACACGACTGTTAGGATAATCCAAGGCCTATTTACGGAAGTAGCAGGGAACTTGACCATCAAGTTTGAAAAAAGCTGGCCAAGCCTGTGTCACTTTCTTATGTTAGGATAAAGGGAGATCAAATAAGTATGGGGCCGATACGCGAAGGATCAAATCATAGAGATAGTGGATCTTAAGAGGCATAAGAAAAGGAACCTCGGTGACCTAGAGACCGCGGAGTCCGCGCCCGTGCCAAAAGTGAAGAAGCTTTCCTCTCTTTTCAGTCGATCATGCCCGCCTTTAGCACTTCCCTTCCTGAAGTGGGAGTAGGATAAAGGAAAGCGCACTCGATCAATTACCATGCCGTCTCGTAAGACGAAAAGTCACCAACAGGAGCTTAAAACCAATATCTTGGGGAAAGGCCTCTACTCTACGAACCAAGTCTTTCTGACGAGGCACCGACTTTCTTTTTTGATCCCTGAGTAGCATTTCCTTTCACTGAGTAATGGGCGGATGCTTTAACATAGGCGGATGTGGGACACAGAAATAATAGATTCAGGTGCTTCTGAGTCAAGAGATTCTTCTCCCTAAGTAGCGTTCTTGTAAGTACAGAAGGAATTCTCCTGTCTCTGAAAAGATAAAGCTAAAAGCAATCTCTGGTATAGATATTGATATTGAACTTCCTCTACCGGAGGTAGGTGGGGATCAAGAGAAGCAAGGTCGGGCACATCATATTCTTTAGGGATTGTGTCATGTCAATTTTCATAGTGAATTTCTTGTGTATCCACCCTTAAAGAGAGAGCTCGAGGCGGTGGGAAAAGAGAATCAACGAGATAGGATGCTCTGTCCCAACTAACAAGAGTAGGAAGATTCCAGCTTTGAATCTTGTGCTTGACTGTAATCATTTCTTTCACGTCATAACAGTCTTTAGTGCTTTCTGTTTTAATGGTTTGGAACCCTTCTTACTTTCTTTATTATATCGGGGAATTTTTTCTCTTGGTCCGCTTACTCCATAAAGGGCTGGTGGGTGGGGGTAGAGCCTTTAGCGCCAATGTCGATGAATCAAAGGTGTCCGTTTATGGTATGGGATAGGAAGAGCAAGAATTGAATCGCTATCGCTTGTCCTATAATCTGCTATGATCTTCTTTCATTCGTCATTATGAGGTAGGTAAAGTCCTTTGCTCGTATGCTTGGTATTACTATAGTCGCACCAGTCTTCCTTCCTTTTTAGTACACATGAAACGGAAACTCTAATAGAGACTACCCACACGGTGATCAAAACTCTTCCTTCTCTACTTCACTGTCAATTGATTGGCGCATGAACGAAGCTGTAATGGAGCATGTACTCGACAATCAAACACGGCTTTGCTAGCTGCCTGTGATAGGAAAAAGAAAACTTGATCAGAGAGTTTGTGCGGGGCATTTCCCACCTCGCCTTTGATCTTTCCCTTTCCGTGTAGGTAAAGCTATAAGAGCCTCTGATGTTTGGCATATTTCGATATGTGTTGATGTTACTTTGCCCATGTTTTAACCACTTCTTGATGTTATTTAATCTTTAAAACGCCCAACATGGTGTAATTATTGGTTTGATGACTAATTAAGTTATGTGTGACGATTTAAGGTGTTCGGAGTGCAAAATATGAAGAAAAGGTGGTTTAGCCAGAGGAAGAAGGGTTGGATGCGTCGCATCCAACCTAGGAAAACATCATCCTGCATGCAACCTTAGCAGTGAAGTTGGGCCATAGCGTTCGCCATCGCGTGCGAAACTGGGAAGTAGAAGAGAAGGCTGGATGCGTCGCGTCCACCCTCGCATGCAAAGCTGAGAAATAGAGGACAAGGTGGATGCGTCGCATCCACCTTCGCAGGCAAAAATTGAAATGGAGGACAAGGTGGATGCATCGCATCCACCTTAGCATCAATCCCTGAAGCCGATTTGGACTAGGAATAGGAGAGCTTTGGCCCACGACTTTTGTACGCAATATATAAGCTAAAAACGCCTCTTTTAGGTTATCTAACATATTGGAAAGGAAAAAAAGCCACGACAAAGCTGTGGAGGCCGGAATTCATCAAGTTCCATCTTTCTCCCACCAAACTTAGTAATTTTTATGTTTCTTTATATGATTTGTTGTTTGGCTACCATGTCTATGTGGAGCTAAACTTCACGTTCTAGGGTTGTGGTTCTTTCATGACTATTGTTATTCGGATATTGATTTTGACTTCTTGATTTATCATATTAGTTTATTTATTCAATCTTGCACTTAATTATTTAATTGCTTGATCACCAATTGAATATTATCTACGAATCTAGAATTGAACTCGAAAGTGGGAATTCTATATTGCATATAGGATTGAGTAGGGCAAGTTCTTGAACTCGGGCATCGGGGAACGGATTCGTGGTTAGGATAGACATATACCTAATTGCCTTGCTTGGTTGATTTACAGGAATTATAAATGCGTTCTTGTTGATTCTAACTCCATAGACATATAGGCGTTAGGTTAGCTTGGATAGGAGAGTAAGAACTCGACAGATTCTTATGAGCATTAACCCTGTCAACCAATAAGCTAGATAAATTAGTCGGTCAATTCAATTGAAGAATACAATAGGATTGTTAGATAGCCCATAACCCTAGATCATTTTCATTACATTGATATCATTAAAATCTGCTCTTTCTCTGTTCAAAGTTTATTATTTATATTTTTCTTATTTAATTAGTTAGAATAAAATATTTTTAGATTTAATTCTTGTTTAGATAATTAGGATAGTCTAATTTAGTTAATAGCTAATCATAAGTCCTAGTGGGTTCGACATCCGACTTTTAGTCACTTTATTACTTGACGACCGCGTATACTTGCGTGAGTGTGTTTGGTCGCAACAAGTTTTTGGCGCCGTTGCCGGGGACTTAAAAATTAGCTACGTGACTAAGTTAAGCTTTTATTAGATATTTGTTTTCAAGTTTTAATTTTCAGTTTGCCTGGGTTGTGTCAACGCAGGGTCTTCTCTCGAATGCAGAGGAGTAGAAGTGCAAACAACCTCATTCCTCTTGATCCAGAAATCGAACGAACACTACATAGAGTGAGAAGGGAACACGAAGCTAGAACGAGAATAGAAAGAGAGTTGGACATCGCAGTCCAACCACAGCCAATAGATATGGCAGGCAATGAAGAGCGTCCGGTAATTGAAGCCGCAAGGCCCAATCTTGCGAATATGACTCAGGCTATTGTGAAGCCTGATATCACTGGGCATTTTGAACTCAAACAGTACATGGTACAGCTGATTCAGTCCACAGGACAATATGTGGGTCTATCTCATGAGGACCCGCAGAGGCATATTCAGAACTTCTTGGAAATCACGGACACTTACAATTATCCGAACGTCTCCAAGGACTATGTCAGGCTGACACTATTCCCTTTTTCACTGTTGGGGGAAGCTAAAGAATGGTTGCAAAAGGAGCCCGCGAACTCTATCCACACTTGGGATGATCTAGCAAGGAAATTCCTGATCAAGTTTTTCCCAACTAAGAAGACAAAGTCGCTGAGGAGCCAAATTCTTGGGTTCCAACAACGGGATGGCGAGACACTTCGTCAAGCTTGGGAAAGATACAAGAAGCTACTCAGAGACTGCCCGCATCATTGTCAAACTGATGAGGTATTGGGTCACACTTTTGTTGATGGGTTAGATGAAGCATCAAAGATGAATCTTGACTCAGCTTGTGGGGGTAGTTGCATGGCAAGACCGTATAGTGAAATACAACTCTTGCTAAATAATTTCACTGCTAATGACCATAATTGGCAAGGAGAGGGGGATTCACGAAGGGGAATTAAACAGAAGGCCGCCGGTTTGATTGAGCTTGATGACTTTTCCGCCATGAGAGCCGATATAGCAAAATTGGCAAATCAGATGAATAGAATGACAACACAACAAATGCAACATGTACAACAGATGTCTATTTGTTGCGAACTATGCGGAGACAGTCATATGATTGACATGTGCCCCGCGAATCCTGAATCTATATACTATGTGGGGCAACAAAACAGAGGTCCTATGAATCAACATGCGCAATATGGGAACACTTACAACCCAAACTGGAGGAATCATCCTAACTTCTCATGGGGCGGAAGTCAACAGAATCAGTATAGGCCTCAAGGGAATTTTACTCAACCTCAGAAGCCACCCCAACAAATGGAAGAAAGTACGAATGACTTGCTGAAAAAGTTGTTACTAGACAATCAACAGCTCAGGACCGATTTCAGAAATCTTGAGAGGCAAATGGGGCAGTTAGCAGCAAACCAAAATACTAGACCTACAGGCTCACTTCCCAGTGATACAGAGAAGAACCCTCAAATTAATGCAGTTACACTTAGAAACGGGAGGGAACTAGAGGAAGTGCCAAGGAAGATAAAAGAAAAACCTATACCTGGGGGGAGTTGACACCTAAGGCAACACAAGAGTCAAAGGAAGATGATGCAAGTTCAGAGCGAATGGAGGTTACAAGGCCACCACCACCTTTCCCCCAAAGATTGCAGAAAAGGAATGACGATCGCATGTTCAACAAATTTCTCTCCATGTTGAGTCAGGTTCAATTAAATATTCCATTAGTGGATGTACTTCGTGAAATTCCAAAGTACGCTAAGTACATAAAAGACATAGTGGCTCATAAGAGGAAATTGACTGAGTTCGAGACGGTTGCACTTACTGAGGAGTGCACATCAAGGGTCCAAAACAAGCTTCCCCAAAAGCTTAAGGATCCTGGCAGCTTCACCATTCCAGTACAAATCGGTAATATTGACGTGGGACGTGCTCTGTGTGATTTGGGTGCAAGCATAAATCTGATGCCTTTATCCTTGTTTAAGCAATTAGGTCTGGGAGCTCCGAGACCAACCACCGTGATGTTGCAATTAGCTGATAGGTCCATAGCCTACCCCGAAGGAGTGATTGAAGATGTGCTGCTGCAAATTGGAAAATTCATCTTCCCAGCTGACTTCATTATTCTAGACTTCGAGGCTGATGAACAAGTTCCAATCATATTGGGACGACCTCTCTTGGCTACTGGCGATGCAATAATTAAAGTGAGAGAAGGGAAAATGATTATGAGAGTGGACAACGAGGAAGCAGTCTTCAATGTCTACAAAGCAATCCAACTTCCCCGCCACTATGAGGAGCTCTCTATGATATCTGTGATGGAGGTGGATGAGAAACTTCTTGACACGAGTGTATATCTAGACGACTGTTTAGAAAAAGCAATCATGATGTTTGATAGCTTGGAGATGGATGATGAGGTTGAGGAGATGATGCATATCCTAGATACATCATGTGGTTACATGCAAGGAATAATCCCGTTTGAGCCCCTGAATAGGCCAAGTGGCCCCCCACCAAAGCCGTCAATTGAAAAAGCTCCAAATTTGGAACTTAAACCCCTACCCCCTCACCTTCAATATGCTTATTTGGGAAGTTCTGACACTTTACCTGTTATTATTTCTGCTCACTTGTCTAAATTACAGGAAGAAAAGCTATTAAGGGTGCTACGTGAGCACAAGCGAGCAATTGGGTGGACAATGTCTGACATTAAAGGCATTAGTCCAGCTTTCTGCATGCACAAAATCCTCATGGAGGACGGACACAAGCCAAGTGTAGAACACTAATGCCGACTAAATCCAATCATGAAAGAAGTGGTAAGAAAAGAAGTGATTAAGTGGCTTGATGCAGGTATTGTATTTCCAATCTCTGATAGTAAATGGGTAAGCCCCGTTCAATGTGTGCCGAAGAAAGGGGGATAACCGTAGTAGTTAATGAAAATAATGACTTAATTCCTACAAGAACTGTAACTGGATGGAGAATTTGCATAGATTACAGAAAACTGAACAATGCCACCCGGAAAGACCACTTTCCCCTTCCTTTTATTGACCAAATGCTTGATAGATTAGCTGGCCAGGAATACTACTGTTTCCTGGACGGTTATTCGGGGTATAATCAGATTGCTATAGCCCCAGAAGACCAAGAGAAAACTACATTTACATGTCCTTATGGCACGTATGCGTTCAAGAGAATGCCCTTCGGTCTTTGTAATGCACCTGCGACTTTTCAAAGGTGTATGATGGCTATTTTCACTGACATGGTTGAAAGATTTGTAGAAGTATTCATGGACGATTTTTCTGTGTTTGGATGTTCTTTTGATAGTTGTTTGATGAACCTTGATAAAGTGCTAGCTAGGTGTGAAGAGACGAACTTGGTGCTAAACTGGGAAAAGTGCCATTTCATGGTACGTGAAGGTATAGTTTTGGGGCACAAGGTTTCAAAAGATGGTCTACAGGTGGATAAAGCAAAGGTGGAGACGATTGAAAAATTGCCCCCGCCGACATCCATCAAAGGCATTCGCAGTTTCTTGGGTCATGCAGGTTTTTATCGTCGTTTCATTAAAGATTTTTCGAAAATTTCTTCCCCTTTGTGCAGGCTTCTAGAGAAAGATGTTACCTTCAAGTTTGATAATGCATGTCTGAAAGCATTTGAGGAGCTGAAGGGAAGATTGGTGACTGCACCAATTATCATTGGCCCCGATTGGGCACAACCATTTGAGTTGATGTGCGATGCAAGTGACATAGCAATTGGAGCGGTGTTGGGGCAAAGGAGGGATAAAATCTTTCACTCCATTTATTATGCAAGCAAAACTATGAATCCAGCTCAGATGAATTATACAGTGACTGAAAAGGAGTTGCTTGTAGTGGTGTGGGCGTTTGACAAGTTCAGATCCTATCTAGTGGGAACCAAAGTCATCGTCTGCACAGATCATTCAGCTATCAGATACCTATTTGAAAAGAAAGATGCCAAGCCGAGGCTGATTCGTTGGGTCCTCCTCTTGCAAGAATTTGACTTAGAGATCCGAGATCGAAAAGGGACAGAAAATCAAGTGGCCGATCATTTGTCCAGATTAGAAAGTCGGGACCATGTAGCTGAAGGAGGGTCAATTAAAGAAACATTTCCGGATGAGCAAATATTAGCAATCACCTCAGGTGAAGCCCCATGGTATGCAGATTATGTGAATTTTATCGCAAGTGGGGTGACGCCACTAGAATGGACAGCTGACAATAGAAGAAGATTCCTACATGATGTAAGGTTCTACGTGTGGGATGAGCCATTCCTATATAGGCAGTGTGCAGATCAGTTGGTGAGAAGGTGTGTTCCTGAGGAAGAGATGAAGGCTATACTACATGACTGCCATGCGTCACCATATGGAGGTCATCACGGCGGGGATAGAACCGCCCAAAAAGTGCTACAATCAGGTTTTTATTGGCCAAAATTGTTTAAGGATGCACATGCCTTCGTTAAAAATTGTGATAGATGCCAAAGAACTGGAACTATCACGAGGAAGCACGAGATGCCCTTGCAAAATATACTGGCGGTAGAACTTTTTGATGTTTGGGGGATTGATTTTATGGGACCATTCCCATATTCTAACGGACACAGATACATCTTGGTGGCGGTCGACTATGTTTCTAAGTGGGTAGAGGCCATAGCTCTTCCTACTAACGACGCAAAGGTTGTGGTAGGCTTTGTAAAGAAGCACATCTTCACACGTTTTGGGACCCCAAGAGTGTTGATAAGCGACGGGGGAACTCACTTTTGTAACAAACTGCTGAATAATATTCTTGCAAAATACGGAGTCAAGCACAAAGTTTCCACTGCCTATCATCCCCAAACGAGTGGTCAAGTAGAAGTTTCCAACAGAGAGGTCAAGCAGATTTTGGAAAAGACAGTAAGTATGAATAGAAAGGACTGGGCCGGGAAGCTGGATGACGCATTATGGGCATATCGCACTGCGTACAAGACCCCAATAGGCACTTCTCCGTACAGGTTGGTTTATGGGAAGGCCTGCCATCTGCCCGTCGAGCTTGAACACAAAGCATATTGGGCGATTAAAAAGCTAAATATGGAGATGGACTTGGCCGGTGAGAAGAGATTGCTACAACTCAACGAGCTTGATGAGTTTCGATTGCATGCGTATGAAAATGCCAAATTGTATAAAGAGAAGACCAAAAGATGGCATGATAAGCATATCCAACATCGTGAGTTTGAACCAGGTCAAGAAATTCTACTGTTTAATTCAAGGCTAAAGCTTTTTCCAGGAAAGCTTAAATCTCGATGGTCGGGTCCGTTTGAAGTGGTTAGTGTGAAACCTCATGGTGCGATAGAATTGTGTGATAAGGGGTCCAATACGACATTCTTGGTAAATGGCCAAAGAGTAAAACACTATTGGGGTGGTGACATTGCACGTCACAAGACCACAATGGATTTAGTGGAGGCATGAAGAACATGTTGCGTCGTGCCGCGACGTTAAATCAGGCGCTTCTTGGGAGGCCACCCAAGTTAGTTAGTTTATTTTTATTTTTATTTTTATTTTTTTTTGTAGGACATAGATCTTAAAAAAAATAAAAATAAAAATAAAAAATAAAGAAAAAAATAAATAAAAAGTTCCCCAGATATGAGAAAACGAGGCGGATGCGTCGCGTCCCCCTCAGCAAAAAAAAAAAAAATTTTTTTTGACGGGCCAATTGCTCAAGGCAGTGAAGTCTGCCTATCGCGCCCGTGTCGCGTCCGAAAATTTTTGAAGGAAGACAAGGGGATGCGTCGCGTCAAAGCTCGCACGCACAGGTAAGTAATATATATTTTAACACATCTTAAGATAACGAATTCGTTAAAAACTCTTCTTGCGACGCATCCACTCGTCTCTTTTTGGCGACGCCTACGAACGCAGAACAGAATTCTTTAATCGAAATTGTAATGCATACAAACACGACAGGTATGCATCATCCTCTTCGTTCTTCCGTTGGCTTCTCTCCTAATTCTTCTCTCTTCCCTCCCTCAATGGTAGCAACAAGTAGGTTTTGCAATTTCAAAATTTTTTAGGGCTGTCGTTCTTGGTCGTTGTAATGGTTGCGAGATGATAAACTATAATTCCCTTCATCTCGTCAAACTTTGGGAGGGTAGTTGCATTGCTCAACTGATAGAATGAACTAGGCACACTTGTTGCATACCACATGTTCGACGAATTGTCCCTGAGGAAAATTTAGGCGTCGGTGAAGTCTGAGTAACCGAGCAACATTGGTGTATGCTTGAGAATAAGTGTGGGGTCGAGTGAGGGGCTATGTGAAATTGAATTTTTGAAGAGAGTTATCACATACTTGCTGAAAGTCATGAGCTACAATTCCATGAAGTAGTGAATGGCATGACTTTACGAATAAATTGAAGTCTGCAAGCTGTTGCAATTGCTTTCAAGCTGAACTTCGCTGTTTCATCTGCTAATTGTTGAATTCTTTGCATTGCAGGTACTTAGATTCGTAAAATGACAGCAGTGAGTAAACCATCCAAGCAACAAGACAAAGATGGTAACAAGCAACCGCCCAAAAAGCCTACCGGAAGGGCAGCGGGCGGTCCAAATCCACAGAAAAAAGGAAGCGGACGGAGAAGGAAATGGAACTGCTGCCTAGGCAGTTAAGTGATGATTCAGAGCAAGAGGAGGAGGAACCATTAGTCAGGAGGACAGTGAAGAAGGGTATTACACCAAGCAAAGGAATAGAGATAAGAGAGCCTGTGACATACCAAAGAAAAGCTTCGAAAATGAGTGATCCGACTGATAAAGGGAAGGAGAAGATTACTACAGAATTTGAATCCGATTCCGATTCGGACAATGACCACCTACAGGTCAACATGAGTGATGAAGACGAGGGTGAACCCATAGACCGAGTTGATTGGGAGAAATACTTTGTTAATGAGAAGGCATTCCGAGCCTATAAGAAGATACTGGTTTCAAAGAAGTATATTCCGGAAAAGCCGATAAACATCGGACCACTTAAGACAAAGTACTCAGAGTTTCTAAAGTCAATTCGAGAGGTGCAAAAATGGGGACCCATTCTGAAAGGTCACGGCAAAGCCAACCTCACCATTGTTAGAGAGCTCTACGCCAATTGGCGTCACGCAAGGGGAAACATTGTGCGAGTAAGAGGGGTAGATATTAATGTGTCAGCTGAAGCTCTGAATAACTTCTTAAGGGTGCCACACACACTTACAGACAGGTTTGACTCCATATGCAAAACACCAGATTATGCACACATTAAGTCTGTCCTATGCCCTACCAGGAAGGATGCAGAATGGAAGCATGGGAGTATGGAGTACCACTCTATAGCCAAGGAATTCATGAGTGCGTTAGCACGTGTGGCTCTAAATTTCATTTGTAACCGCCTGCTGCCATGCCAACATAAAACTGATGTCCCTCGTTACCGCGCACTCGTATTATATGCTTTATTAGAGGGGATACCACTTCAACTTCGGAGCCATCATGCATGATCAAATGCAGCGAACCAGGATGAATTACAAGTGGAGGCTGTTCTTTGCTAATACCCTAACGGCTTTTTTAACAGAGATGGGAGTACTATGGGACAAGGAGAATGACGACATTGAGGCTAAAGCTCCAGGACCATATGATGTCACTCATGTTCTAGAGCCGAACAAGGAAGGTCTTCTAAGCTCACCATTCAACAATTATTTGAGCATATGCAAGCAGATATGCAAGAGAACAGGGCTGAGCTGATAGCGACTCGTGTCGAGTTGAGTGCCACCAGGGATGAGTTGAGACAGACTCGTGCGGATCTAAGCCGAGTTCAGACCGAGCAGGCCACGATGATGAAGGAGATATCATTACTCCTCAGAGCTCTGGTTCAATGTGCAGGTACAGACATCTCCCAGCTGATTGCATCATCCACTGCCGGACCATCCACTCCTGTTCCTCCCATAGTCACTGAGGCTCCACTCAACAGGCCTACTGAGGTCGCTGTAACACCTGATACAGAATCCGCACCAGTTGTTGATGATAGGAATGCTATGGATGCAGATGCTCCTCCACAGACTGCGGATGAGCCCTCCACCTTGACTTGAGGGAGTTCTTCTCACCCTACTTTACCTTGTTTGTGTGCGTTGGGGACAACGCACAGTCCTAAGTGTGGGGTGGGGGTGATTCATGTTTTGATGTATGGATGAATGTACTAAAATATTCACTGGATTAATGGCATAAAATAGCAGTAAATTCATCTATATGGAGTAACTATCAGTTTATCTATCAGTTTATCATTATCAAAAAAAAAAAATAAAAAAAAATAAAAATAAAAATAAAAATATATATATATATATATATATATATATATATATATAGTATCTTTGTAGATAGTAATAATCCCCTGTGGTTTTTCTTTGTGCCTCGGTTCTTTTCCATGGGATGTAGTTTGAACCGGGTAATTTTGTTTTCTTTTTAGAGTAGAGTAGGAATGTAGGGAATAAAAGGAGGAAGAATGATGAACCTAGGTGACCTTGACTTGGTTGATAATGGCATATTTAGGCTTTTACATATGTAATATCTTCCCTTCTCACTCTGAAATTATTGATGATGCCTTGTTAAAATGGATAGCATGTTTTGTGGCGCCTATTTCTCATTTTCTTGACTTGTGTTCACTTTGCGCTTAATGCTTAATATCTCGTTGCTCCGTGAATACTTGCATTGTTTGAGAGTCGGAATGTGACCGTCCTTAATGAGTCATGTGCCATGTGTGGTAAGGTTTTTGTGTAGTCCATGTAGTGTACTTGTGTCTAGAACTTGCCCAGTATGTGAGTTGAAGCGAAATTTTAGGTGATGCTCGGTTTGAAAAATGATTTTAGGCTTTCTTTGATCTTTTTGAGCTTATTGCTTATCACAAATAAAATCTATCCCTAGTTAACCCTTTTGAGCCTGTAGACCTTTTATTTGGTACCCACATTACAAGCCTATACCCTTTTTATTCTTAATTGACATTGTTTTGATCCTTTTACCTCTTAAAGCACTTTAATTGTTAGATGAGCGCTAAAAGAAGTAAGAAGGGACTAAGTGTGGGGTGACTTTTGAGTGGAACCAATGAAAGAAAGAAGGGTGCACTTATTTTGTAAAATAATACACCACTAGCGGAAAGTGAAAAAAAAAAAAAAAGAAAGAAAAATATAAATGAATAAATTGTTGTCTTGTTCTTGCTAGTGGGTATGAATTAAAGTAGTGCTTAAAGAAAGAGGAAATATTGTTTGGAGTGATATTATTGGTGAAATTGAAAGGGTGTTGAAGAATTCGCGCTTAAGTTATTTGATGATGTGTTAAAGTGCTTAGGAGGGTGAGTCACTATTCCTTAAATATATCCTACCCGTCCCTTAGCCCACATTACAACCATGAAAAAGTCCTAATTGATTTTAGATCGAGCGAGCTTACATTAGTAGAGATTTACATTAAGGGCAAGCCTATGGTACCAACTACATGCATGTGACTTCTTTTGTGAGAGTGAGCGATTTTCTTTGTGAGCATGAGATTCGAATGTGTGGATTGATTTTACTCTCTCTGCTTTTGTTGTGAGGGCACATGGTTTCACGAGGGATAGGTAACGTTATTAGACTTCTCTATGATGTTGGTTGTTCAAGCCATGAGTGCATTGTGACATTGAGTCGGTTTTTGAGGTTAGGATTGTTGTGAGCATGTTGTCTTTGTTCGAATATGTTTAAAGAAGGGCATAAGAAAAGGGAAGTGTGTTGATGCATAGTCTAGAGCCAAATTGTAGCAAATAACCATGGTCATAGATGTAGTGTGCTTTGAATGATAAGAGCTTAATTTTATTTTGTTTACTATAGTGATGGTTTGTTCGAGGACGAACAAAGGTTTAAGTGTGGGGTAGTGATGTTTGGCATATTTCGATATGTGTTGATGTTACTTTGCCCATGTTTTAACCACTTCTTGATGTTATTTAATCTTTAAAACGCCCAACATGGTGTAATTATTGGTTTGATGACTAATTAAGTTATGTGTGACGATTTAAGGTGTTCGGAGTGCAAAATATGAAGAAAAGGTGGTTTAGCCAGAGGAAGAAGGGTTGGATGCGTCGCATCCAACCTAGGAAAACATCATCCTGCATGCAACCTTAGCAGTGAAGTTGGGCCATAGCGTTCGCCATCGCGTGCGAAACTGGGAAGTAGAAGAGAAGGCTGGATGCGTCGCGTCCACCCTCGCATGCAAAGCTGAGAAATAGAGGACAAGGTGGATGCGTCGCATCCACCTTCGCAGGCAAAAATTGAAATGGAGGACAAGGTGGATGCGTTGCATCCACCTTAGCATCAATCCCTGAAGCCGATTTGGACTAGGAATAGGAGAGCTTTGGCCCACGACTTTTGTACGCAATATATAAGCTAAAAACGCCTCTTTTAGGTTATCTAACATATTGGAAAGGAAAAAAAGCCACGACAAAGCTGTGGAGGCCGGAATTCATCAAGTTCCATCTTTCTCCCACCAAACTTAGTAATTTTTATGTTTCTTTATATGATTTGTTGTTTGGCTACCATGTCTATGTGGAGCTAAACTTCACGTTCTAGGGTTGTGGTTCTTTCATGACTATTGTTATTCGGATATTGATTTTGACTTCTTGATTTATCATATTAGTTTATTTATTCAATCTTGCACTTAATTATTTAATTGCTTGATCACCAATTGAATATTATCTACGAATCTAGAATTGAACTCGAAAGTGGGAATTCTATATTGCATATAGGATTGAGTAGGGCAAGTTCTTGAACTCGGGCATCGGGGAACGGATTCGTGGTTAGGATAGACATATACCTAATTGCCTTGCTTGGTTGATTTACAGGAATTATAAATGCGTTCTTGTTGATTCTAACTCCATAGACATATAGGCGTTAGGTTAGCTTGAATAGGCGAGTAAGAACTCGACAGATTCTTATGAGCATTAACCCTGTCAACCAATAAGCTAGATAAATTAGTCGGTCAATTCAATTGAAGAATACAATAGGATTGTTAGATAGCCCATAACCCTAGATCGTTTTCATTACATTGATATCATTAAAATCTGCTCTTTCTCTGTTCAAAGTTTATTATTTATATTTTTCTTATTTAATTAGTTAGAATAAAATATTTTTAGATTTAATTCTTGTTTAGATAATTAGGATAGTCTAATTTAGTTAATAGCTAATCATAAGTCCTAGTGGGTTCGACATCCGACTTTTAGTCACTTTATTACTTGACGACCGCGTATACTTGCGTGAGTGTGTTTGGTCGCAACAGCCTCATTTTCCCGACAACATGGATTGACAAGAGTCTGGGAGTAGTCGTTATCTTTTTACATAGTAGTCATCAAGTAAGAAAGGGAAAGACCACTTAACGCAGTGGAATTGGAAAGATAGCGTCGAGCACAACTTTCGTGTCACCATAAATCCTTTTTTGTTTATTGGGAGACTGAATAAAAAAGTCTTTGTCAAGCAGGAATGATTGTAACATCGATCGACAGTTGAGAAATACTGCCTCCGGGGACCTCACTTTAGGGCTATCTTTCACCGTTGACAGACATGGTTCAACGTGCCAGCTACTCTTCCTCTTCTAGAACAGTGACAGCCTAGTCTGATTCCCCCTTCCGAAAGTGCCACAGCTCCTTCTATAACAACCCCTAAAAACTGGGCATTCGAAGCATCAATTTCATTCTATGCTCTATGCCATCGTCCTTATACTTAGACTATTAATTCATGTGTACAAACCTCCCTCACAAAGGAAAGCGGGAAAGTCATCTTTGCAAACAAAGGCCTTCTTATTATACTATGGCATCTTGTCCAAAGCGAGCGGTCATGTGAATCCTTTGTCTATTCGTCTATTTCATTTAATAAGAACAATATAAATGTGACACTTTCACGACGAAATACCGAGAATTTTTGATACGTCAGTCTCCCAGTAAATTAAGCCAATGATCGACTGTCCCTGCCCATTCTAACGGGGCATTCTATTCCTTCAAGTCCCACATCTCTAAATGTGCCTATTCATTCGACACCTTTCGATGGAAACAGGGAGAAATGGATTATTCCGCATCAACCTATGCCCTCTTATTCCGACTAAGTAATCCATTGGCGAAAAGAGAGCCTTCCTACTTATTGCTTGAAGCTCTGTCAAAGTAGCATTCAATTCTGAAAAAGGCTTAGGGCTAGGCTAAACCTACCTCAAAGCCATGAAATCCTAGAGCTCTTATTCCAAGAACTGGTGATATTCCCTTAACTGCAGATTCAATAGCACCAGTTATGAACCCCAAAAACAATCGGAAAGAGAGCACCGTCTACTCAGACTGTCACACCGACAACGAGAGCAGTAAGAGCAGATAGTAGAAAAGAACTAGCAGCAGATAGGCATTCAGTTAGCTTGAAAATGGACTCGTAGTTAGAAATCAGATGCTTCCTCAACAACTATCTTTAGAATGTCCTATATCTCTCTTCAACGCTTTAAAATGAGCTAGAAGCCTTCTCTTAAGCAGAAAAATATGAGTTATAGTAGTTTCAGCTATTCGATTCGAATCAGTGCCCTCACTTCCTTTCCTTACTACGATATGCCCAAAAAAAGAAAAAGAAAGTACAACGTATCAAATAGCGATGACACAAATTATCAACGACCTCCTACATAACATATGCGAGCCTTACGTGGACTATTTGGTAGTTTTTTCAAAAGAAAGAACCGACCACATCGAAAATTTATGCAAAGTCTTCAAAAGGTTAAGAAAACATCAATTGAAGATGAACCCGAAAAAATGTGCATTCAGGATCGGGCGGAGGCCTTAAATCAGTAGGGCAATAGCATAACTATTATTGACATCACCCTTATTACATTACTTAAGCCTACTCTTTCTTCAAGATACAAAACGAGTAGCCGAAAATGGTTGTCCCTATTGTATTTTAGATGGAGTCATCTACAGGGCTAAGAATCATACCTTTACTTAGAGAGGGGTAGCGGTACCATGCTCTTTCGTGCTCGTAGGTTGACTCACCTATGCATCCCGACTAAGGTCTCACAAACGTGCACTTTCCTTATGCATCCAACCGCTTCACTAATGTGAATAGGTTATACAGAAGGGTAGGTTGGTAATATACTCTTTTGTGCCTTCCTTCTTCGAACCTTTTGGTATGCATTGCCCCCAAACTATAGATCAGATCCACCGGACAAGAAACTCAATTCCGCACTACTGCTGAGTCGTCGGACTTATCCACCAAGGGACTCGTGGAATTTATATTGATTGCGTTGGGGGAAATCTACCAAAGCTCGTCTGATAGATAGACTCATTTCCCGCTACTAAGCGAGAGCAAGAAAGAAAATCAAATGATTATTTTTTTAACAAGCGCCTTCTTTTGGGTATGTAGGTACTAAGAGTCCTCTCACTACCAACCGGCAGACATCATCTGGCTGGGTCTTGCTGGTATAAACAATGAGGAAGAAACAACCAAATGGAAACAACAACTAACAATGGCTCTTGGCCCAGATAACGTCATAGGCATAGGGGAGATCAGAGCAACAGGGAACGCCTAGATGTCATTTTTCTTCCTGGGCTGTAGTAAGTAGATCGAGAGGTTGTTCCACCCCTTGTCCCAAAATATGGGGAATATGTTCTCATAATGTCTTGCGTAAACCTGACCTAGCTGGCAAGCGATCCCAGTTCGCGACAGAGAACAAGACAGCAAGCAAGCGTACTTTTGTTCGCTTCTTCCTCACCAAGCACAGAAGTTTAAGAATATCTGTAGGTTGGTGGCTACCTAAGGAAATTCCAATTCGATCCACCCCCCGGCTGAGAGGAATCTACCTCATCCCGATCACAAGGAGAGGTTCACTATGATGGGGGTACTTTTTTTTCCCTGAAGGAAAAAATGAAATGCATAGGGGACCATATTTTCGTTGCGGCATGCTACTCAGATTTACGGATTCGCAGGGGATCTCGGGCCCTACTTAGTTTCGCAAGCCTTTTTCATTGTCAGTCAACTAAGTAGGACCTTTTCCTTTTTGTTTGAATAACCCATTCTCATTATCTTAAATAAGTAAAGTAGGCAAACCTATAGGTCTTTAGTAGCGTTGACAAAGAAGAAGGAGTCGGTTAAAAGAAAGCAAATCTTTCCATTTTTCTTATAATTATTTAATAATATAAAATAGAAAGAAATTTCTTATTATTATACATAGGCCAGCTTGACAAGCAACCCTTCCTCTTGATCTGAGGTGCGAAGAGAAAGATTTCTTTTTTATGACTTCCATTTATCGATCCCAGCCTAGAAAAGTGACCTATCAGGGCAGGGCCCTATTGATAAATGAAAGAAAGGGTTTATGATCCCTAGTCCTGTAAGCCCACACCTGTGTAGAGTAGATAATTCAACACCTGCGGCACAAACCAGTTTTGAACCTATTGGTCCTAGTATCATAAGCGACCGAATGGCCGCCCCCTAATTACTAGACCAACCTGCTATAATAATTCCAAAAACACCTAGCGAAGATATGGCAAACAAATAAAGTAGCCCTATGTTCATGTCTGACAATACCATACAAAAATCAAAAGGTACAGCGGCCCGAGCGACCAGACTAAACATAAATGTAGCCACTGGAGTCATTCTAAAAAGGGAGAAATTAGCACTACTTGGAGAAATAGGTTCTTTTAGAATCAATTTCAAACCATCTGCTAGAGGTTGTAACAATCCAAACGATCCCACTACATCAGGACCCTTTTGACGTTGCACAAAACCCATTACTTTACATTTAACTAGCACTAGAAAGGCTACTCCTAGTAGAAGTGGTAGAATTATTTAAAGTATTTCAGCTAGAACAGCTATGTACATTTTTGTTTTCTATTCACTCATGATCTGGCCTGGTCGACCCAATCATGATGTTGAAGGAGGGGACCTTTTCTCGAAAATAAAATTCTTCCTACTACGAAAACCACAACACAAGCACCCCTTTTCCATTCATTCTATCTAAGAAAATAAATTCAGCATAGACCACGACCCCCCCCCCCCCCCCCTATTTTTTCATTTCTTTATCTATATTTTGCCAAGTTAAAGAGTCCTCGCTCTCCATGTTCTTAAGAGATTTTTTCAGCTTGCTGACTAGGGTTGGCAGCTAAATTCAGTCTTCGAGACCCCATAACATAAGAAAGTCGTGGAGTTCATAAGCCCCTTTAGATATAGGGGAAACTTTCTTGTGGTAGTAATTGCGAATGAGCAAGTAGGGGGCGGCAACTAAAGAGGTAGCGAGACTGAACGCAATTTCAAGAATAGGTTGACTTTCTTTCATTTTTGTTATGGAAAGTGAAAGTCATTTCGTTTAGTACGAGATTGCTTCATACCTCGGGGTGCATACACCTCTCGCCTATCAAAATTTTGTTCAAAAACCTCATCCGAGAACTTGTATAGAGAAGGATTTCCCGCTTCGCATCAGTTTTTCCGTACCAACTTAGCTACCCGGCACTACTATTGGCATAACAACCGGTACACCATAGGTTAGCCCACCCCAGTCCTCTCGTACTAGGGTTGGCTCCTCACAGTTCTCCTTTTAACACCAACGGTAAATAGTAACCAAACTGTCTTATGACGTTCTAAACCCAACTCACGTACCATTTGAATTGACGAACAACCGAACCCTTGGGACCTTCTTCAACTCCAGGATGTGATGAGTCGACATCGAGGTACCAAATGACTCCGACAATAAGAGATCTTGGGAGTCATCAGCCTGTTATCCCCAGTGTACCTTTGATCCATTGAGCTAGAGCCCTTCCACACGGGACTCCCGGATCACTATAGCCGACTTTCATCACTGTTTGACCAGTCGGTCTCACAGTCAGGAAGGCTTATACCATTACGCTAACGAGAAGAATCTTAGCTTGAGCCTACCTTCGCACACCTCTGTTACTCTTTAGGAAGCATCCTCCCCAGATAAACTACCCACCTCGTAGTGTCCCGCATCCCCCTAAATGATCGGTGCGGCGGTTAAGCATCCTTAGATGAAAGAGTGGTCTTTCAAGATTGGTTGTTGTGTGTCAACACCTCCTACCTATCCTACACATTTGATTAAGGTTGTCACTACGAAGCTATAGTTAAGGTGCACGGGGTCTTACCCACTAGCCGTTGGTACTCCGCATCTTCACGAAGAATACAATTTCATCGGGTCCATGTCGGAGATATTGAGGCAGTCGTTACACCATTCATGCAGGTTGCTACTTATGCGGCAAGGAATTTCGCTACCTTAGGATAGTTAGAGTTACTGCTGCCGTTTACCAGGGCTTCCATTCAAAGAATATAACAATTCTCCTTCCGACCTTCCAACACCGGGCAGGTGTGAGACTCTATACATCGTGTTACCACTTAGCAGAGTCCTGTGTTTTTAATAAACAATCGCTTCCCCCTGGAATGTGCCTCTTTCCTAATCAAAAGGTAGGAGAACACCCCTTATCCCGAAGTTACGGGGTCATTTTGCCGAGTTCCTTCGACATTGTTCTATCAAGCGCCCTAGTATACTCTACTTGGTCACCTATGTCGGTTTGGGGTACGGTCAGTTCAGCGGGAGGATCGCCCTCCCAATTCGAAGTTTTTTCCTGGAAGTTTCAACCTTGTTGACTATGACAACAGTCGCGACTATAAACAGACTCGAGACTATGGCAGGGCGGTACGCTCGGCTCTATCGTGACCCCTACTCTAATCAAAAGACTAAAGGCCCCTACTAAAGATAGGTCGCCAAAATACGACCGAGAGTTTCGCCTTTTGAAGCGCCAGTCACGTACGGCGATCGGGCCAGGCCGAGACAGAAAGGCTTTGATGACTCAAGGTTCAGATTAGGGAAAGGAGAGTGAGGGGAAGAGGGGGCAGCCCTCGGCCCAATCATCCAATTCGCTCCAACAGACAGGCATGGTTCTGTAGTCAAAGCAACTTTGTCACTTTCGTGTACCCATCAGACGACAACACTTTCGGGGGTTCCTTAGGGACCGATTCACTCTGCGTAGATTGATTAAATGCAAAAAACCTTCCAGTGGCAGGTGATCGTGTTTTTCACAGGATGTTTCGTTACTCATGTCAGCATTCTCACTTCTGATATCTCCAGGTCTTGTCACCAAAAACCTTCCCCGATTGACAGAACATTCCGCTACTAACACTTGAAAAAGCAGCTTTCAAGGTCTCGTAGCTTCGGTGAATCACTTGAGCCGTGATATATTTTCGGTGCCATGGAGCTAGACCAGTGAGCTATTACGCTTTCTTCAAAGGATGGTTGCTTCCAAGCCCACCTCATGGTTATCATTGCTCGATCACTCCCTTTTCCACTTAGTGATTGCTTAGGTACCTTAGCGTACGATCTAGGGTGTTTCCCTCTCGACTTTGGATCTTAGAACCCAAAAAGTCTGTCTGTACAAACGATCTAGGCCTGTATTCAGAGTTTCCCTGGGGTTCGTAAGGCAAAATTAGGCCACCGTAACCCATTGAGTGCTCTACCTCGGGCCATCGACATCATACGCTCTACTGAAATAGATTTCACGGAAAACCAGCTATATCCGATCTTGGTTGGCCTTTCACCCTTAGCCACAAGTCATCCCCGTATTTTGCCACATACGTGGGTTCGGTCCTCCAAGTCCTATTAGAGCTCTCTTCAACCTGCTCATGGCTAGATCGATCGATTTTGGGTCAAATCGGTCCCCATTTCCTCACTGACCCATCATACAAAAGGTACGCTGTTAGAGTGAGTGCGCTTTACATAAAGTAAAGGCTCTAAGCTCTGCTCGTTCGATTGATTACACTCCCTAAATAGGGTTATTTTCACCTTACCCTCACGGTACTTGTACACTATCGGTCATTGAGGAATACTTAGGCTTAGAGGGTGGTCCCCCTTTCTCGCGTTAAAGCGATCAGAATTCAAACACGCCGAGTTACAGTTCACTGCGCCCGCTCTTCCAATCTTTTCACAATTACAGTTACACTATCACATTCTTTGGCCAGATCTTCCAATCTTTTAACAATTACATTTCACTGTGCCCGCTCCTTTAAAGGGCGGCGGCTTCAAAGCTTACCTTATTATTAGAGAAAGGTTTGGAACCCTAACCAATGTTTTATATTTTGGAGTTTTTGCCCCAACCTAGGTTAGGGGATCGTTAGACCGTAGCTTGCTGCTGAAAATCATTGCTACGCTAGCGCGGCTCGCTTTGCTTTTCAAGCTCCAACCCCTTACTCAACCTTAACATCTATAAAAAAAGCCCTTTCACCTTTTCTAAATAAGGTAAGCTTTGAAGCCGTAGCTTGCTGGTTTTTCCATCATCCAATCCATAACAAATCGAATGAAACCTGGTGAAAAAGAAGTGATCACTTTGCTGAGGAATGAAGCTTCGTGTTTGTTTTTCTTCAAACCCCCAATCCGCTCTCGCTCGCCACTACTAACGGGATCTCGGTTGATTTCCATTCCTTAAGCTACTAAGATGTTTCAGTTCGCTAAGTTTGTAAAGTCCAAAGAGCGTAGACTAGCCACTATGCTTGGATACAATTTCCCGATCGGAGATCCATGGATCACAGACGGTATCTCCCCATGGCCTTTCACCTCTGAAAACGTCCTTCCTTCTCAATGTCCGGGCATCCATTCAATGCATTTTTTCGATCTTGTACCCTATGTAGGCTTGCAAAGCATAGGCGTCACAAGCAGTACACAGAACACCAACCCAATCTCGACGTAAAAAAGGAA
Source organism: Nicotiana tomentosiformis (assembly GCF_000390325.3). NCBI lineage: Eukaryota > Viridiplantae > Streptophyta > Magnoliopsida > Solanales > Solanaceae > Nicotiana > Nicotiana tomentosiformis. The sequence goes on along the minus strand of NC_090812.1, from coordinate 44,957,842 downwards.
AAGCAAGTATATCCTTACCGGCCTCTATTCCTGACGTGAATGGCCGCTTTCTTGGAACTAATTCATAGGCACTTTACATTAGTTAGACTTCACACACATATATACAAATAGTTGAAGCATGATATAGAAAGAAAAAAAATGAATTGATTGACTATTGAGTGCAAGCCCGTAAATAGATGACTATGGGTAGTTCAGGTGTGCCTAAAGTCAACAACAATTAGAAGGCATGCCGATTCTGCCACCAACAAACCTTTGACTTTAACTGTGAAAAGCAGAAAATAGGCACATAGTAGTTTAGAGTAAAAGGAGTGAAAGCCTCTTGACTGTAAGGAGAGGAGATCTAAGTTGGAATTCAATAGTCTAAGAAATGGTCATCTGTGCGTAACAGCTACTGGTGTCATCACGCTGCAAAGAGGTGGAACCAACCAAGACTGAACACTAGGCTCATTTTTTAGATGAGTTGGGACCGGCCTTCTATCCCGGTGAACAATGTTCCACTGATTAGGCGAGGACAGGATTCGAACCTGTAATCTTCAGGTCATGAGCCTGATGAGTTGACCAATTCCTCTACCCCGCATTCTTTTTCTTTGTTGTGAAGTGGATGTGGATTCGAACCACACAAGGATTTTCAGTCCAACTGAGCTACCTGAACCACTTTGAAATAAGTCTCCTTTCTTTATGTAATTTGGCCTGCCCCGGGATTCTAACGATGACCAAAGCCTCTATCTTGAGGCGTCGCGTGACTTTATCTCTTTGAAGAAGGACGAACTCTTCTTTATATACACAATTTGATGTACGAAATTGGAAGAAGAATTGTTGCTTTCAAGTGTGAACCAGGTCCATGATTCGGACTAGGAATTTCTATTTTATCTGATGCAGTAAGCTCTATTCCCCGACCTGAGGGCGGGAACCGTCTTATCTTAGGGTAGGGTAGCCCTACTTACTTTTGAGTCTATCAGTTGCAACAAGGGCTGCGGGAACGAGTGTTGTGCTTGCCCCGACCGATACCACCATTCATTACCGTGAACCAGCCCCTCTTTATTATAGGCAGGTCTTTCTTTAGAAAAAATTCATTCAAGAACAGAAAACTGAATTTAGAATCGGAATCGCGCTTGGAGCCGATTGCTAGAACAAACAACACACCTGCGACCAGACTTGCTACGCTAGTAGGGCTTGTAGACAAAGCAAGATATCTTATTTTATCCTTAATGATAGGGAAGTCTAACTCACCCTCGGGGGGAGATATCGGAATAAAGTACCCTACCACTGGATTCCACTATTTTTGTAAAGAGAGGTAGACTTGTTCAGCCCCTCTATAAGATAAGGATGCTTGTGTCTCTCTTTTAACTCCATAGCAAAATCCATCCATACTTGTCCTTGTTAACTCAGAGATTGGGATTGATTCATGAATTATCAGTGTAGATAGGTATGGATCTGGTATGAACTCAGAAGCCTAATAAGGAAGAGTCTGGGTCCACCAGAGGAAGAGTACTTCTAAGCTTTCCAGGAACTAGAATTATTGAAGAAGCTCTTTATACTGGAATTGAATCCTACACATAAGAGCATTCTGAATGCTAAAACATTTCGGTTCATTTTATTTACGATTTAAAATATGATAAAAACTTTATTTCATTAGACCAGTCAATAAAGGAATGGCATAGTAGTTGATCCCGACCCTTGCTGGTAAAGAAGCTTCTTTAAGACACTGAGTTGCATCAAGAAGAGTAGAGTTAGAAGAAGAGATAAAAGCTTGAGTTGAATCAGCTGAGAGTTAAACCCCCTTTTCTTTATAATACGCTTCAACTTTTTATTTCGTCCAATTTTATCATTCAAGCTCTCATCATAAAGCTGCAACAAGAATTCTTCATGCGAGACTTAGGGTTCTTAAAAAATGAACCTTGGCGTTGAAATTCTTTGAACCAAATCAGTTTTGTTCCTATCTCAATGAAAATAATTTCTTACGTGCTTGCTCGCTTGATCACTGGAATCGAAGCCAACACAAGGATACGAGGGAAAACGGAATACAATAGAGAACAAAAGCTACTCGATGGAAGTCAACTGCACCTTCAACATCTATTGATTTCAAAGAGAAAGATAAATCTATTTCATCGGTAACAACAAGATAGGACTTTATATCCGCCTATGATTGTGAGCCTCGAACCATACTCTATTATTTTAGAATTTTATTCGACTAATTCAAATACTAATGCGGGACTAATTTGCTAAAAACCTTCCTCTGATATTGAGTCTTCGAGAGCTAGACTGGAAATGATAATTCATACGGAAAGTTGGCTGCCATCCTAGACACCGTCTTATTGGCCCATGGAAATTATCTAAACCGAGCGAATCAAACCTTTCCTATTGTTGCTCAATCAGATGCCGATCCTCATTAGTTAGCAGCTCTTCGAAGTCAGAGAGATGGGTGGGGGCCTTTCTGATAGGCGGGACAAAGCACTTTTAATGGTGATGAAAGAAGGGGAAATGCTTGTACAATCAATATATTCTTCTTGCTTACTTTCTCAGCTCTATATACTTATATATTAGTTAGCTCATTCGCTTTCAGACTGCTACCCGCTTAAACTATTACTATTAGCTAAACAACCCTTTCTTTGTGTTTAACCGAAGTTAAACACAAACAAAGCAAATGGAGGAAAGAGCTATAACGAACACTGATTCACTCGCTTTTGAGAACTATGATTTACAGCTTATTCTCCGTTCGGCGAATCTTCTTTTGGTGAATTCAACTCTTCTTTCATAGATTGGGAACATAATAAGCACCAGTAGCTTATTTAGTTAGATGACATGGATGACTTTCATTAGCTCCTACCGCAACATATCTGAATTCACTATAGGGTTAAGAGTCACTTGCTTACACTGCTGAATAACTTTCACTTTAGCGAGCTGTAGGACAAACTACATTTAAGAGGAGAAAGGAAATTTTGAATAGAATGATTAGTGCCCATATCAGTCTTGGAGTTAGGTTATGATGGTCGTGATGAGCTCTACTAGAAAGAAAATCTCTTCTATTCATAGATGAAGACCTATCTAAGGGCCTTCGTTGCCCTTAAATTCCGTTCCCTAGTTCAATCCGGAACGGAAGATGTGTAAGTAGCGGCCAAGCGGCTCTATCCTTTTAAAAGAGGTTATCCTTCTCTCTCCCCGCTTCTTAGTATTATAGGATAGCTCACAATTCATGTAAGTCACTTTAACCGGCGCTTACTGTCTTCTTTCTAGCCTAATTGGTAGCAGTCCCTTTTTATTACCACCTTTCCTTTTCTTCTCTTTTAGCAGTCTCGTAGGCCAGCTGAAGACCGAATAAAGCAGTTCAAGCCCGCTTGAGAGCTATCCAAGACCGGGCTAATGGCTACTTCCATTTCAAGTGCCACTTATCGTAACACAACTCGGGCTAATTGACTTCCAGCCTAGCTAGACCTGGTGAAAGCAATCAAGCCAAAGCAATACTTACTCCTTCAATGGCAAGAGCTACAGATGAAATAGTAGTGGTTATGCCGACATCTACTTAAAAAAGAATAGTCTTAGAGTCAAGACCGGTGCTATCCCCTTCCCCTACTACGCTTCATTACTCAACAATCAAAGAAGTATTTTCGATTCCCCGATCCACTCTCGCGCTAACATGCTAACATCGGTTTAGGTAAGCCAGGGGCTAAGCGAGAATGCCCTATCAAGAGCCTACTTCCTTCTGATCTTTCTGCTCTTGGGGATTCATCTATACCTTTTTCATAAAAATATAATGGCCAAACCATATAGTCCATTTCCTCTCTTTTCTCGCTCCTCAAGAAAGACGGCTAGAAACTTCCTGTAAGGAATGGCTTCCTTTCAGGTTGTGTTGTTACAGACCAGACTATTCTAACAGGGCAGGGGAGATGGATAACTAATCTAATACAGTGCAGCTATGATCGGGCAATAGCGCAGATAAGATCAGACTGAATGTGTGAAGGATATGGTTCTGGTTCTCTTCTGTCCTTTTCATTCAATCAAAGAAGAATCCTAGTGCCAGCGCATATTAAGAGTCTTTCCTCCATGCCTAACATCCACTGCTTCTAGTCGAGTGCCTTGTGGCGCCTTTAACGATGAGAGAAGGTGATACCGAAGAGAATAACTCAAGGGCACTAGCTACACCATCAACTCAATTTCATTGCGTAAGTGAGGATGCCAGTCATCATAGTCTGGACTTTAAATCTTTCATAGGCTCATCTCGTCGATTGGCATTCCAATCCTGGTCATTCATAGATAGTCGGTGGTTTTAGTCATAGCTGCAGCTCTGCCCGTTCCCTATTCCATTAAAGAATGAATGGGAATTGATCTTACAACAGTTGTGCAAAAACCATCTCTTTCGATCTCTATGTTCTCTAAACTTGCTTCCTTTCTTGTTTCATGAAGCCGACCTTAACAGACATCTCTTCCATTTTCGTAGATGGAAGATCCGGTGAATAAATTCAATTAGATGTCGCTTACCTAGATGCGGTGCTTTTCCCTCGAAGCGAAGGTAAAGACCAAGACATTTGGGATTCTGAATCTGACCGCACTTTCCTCAGGTCGAATGGCTATCGAACCTGGCCTGATAAGAAAAGGGTTGAACTCATACTTGCCTTAACCTAATATACTTTGATCCCATATTCCATTCCATTTCCATTAAGGCATTCATTCCCTTCATGTAAAGGAAGAGTTCAACAGAAGTCATCTCTCTGACACTGGCTGTTCTTTCTACCTAAACTTGCGGCTTCTTTCATCAAAGATAGGTGTGAGATAATTTTCTCGCTAAACCCTTCTCTAATCTTCTCTAATGTTTTAGCTGTTTTCTTGGGTGTAAGGTTCCTAATGTTCTAAATCAGAAAGTATAGTCATTCTCTCTTCCTGACCCTTCAGCCAAGCCACTTTTTCTGTTCAATAGATTGATGTTTGATAGCTTTTCCTTCTCCCCAACCGCTGTCATGTCCCGCTACGCTAGTTCTACTATGCATTCCTTCCCTGGACAAAGAAAGAAGGCTAGTCACTTCCCTTATTCATAGGGGGAGCACCTTTTCTATCGAGTAGTCACTCTTGGCCTCTTTCATTCCTTGAGCTTCAGATAGGTGAATCAATGGGCTCATTTCCTTTCTTTCTCTCCTCAACTAGGGAAAGGTTCCTCTTTACTTTGATTTGATAGTTGGAACTCTTTGTATATAGGTTATTCCTAGGGCAAGACCATTAGGAGAGATAAGGAAGGTATTAAGAAAAGGAATATTGTATTAGACGATCTAGTCTTATCTAGCAAGTGTATGGACTCATACTTTGAGGACTCCCGATTGTGCCAGATATCTACTTTTGTCCTGTTTAAGCTGAAGCATAAGAATGACGGCATAGGTAGGGCAATAGGCTGTGGACGACGTGACTCGTTAGCACCGGATGAATGACGCAAACTTGAGCTCCTGAAGTCACGAGAGAAGGACGCGAGTTACTTCAAGGCAAAGGGCATACCTGAAATTTAGGTCATGCAAGAATGCAGAAACGGAACAAAGAAAAGCTTGACGCTAATCAACTAAACACTAAACCTATCAAGCAAACAAGTCGCTAAGGCTTCCACAGATCGAGGCTTATAGCAAAAGGAAAGACGATTCTATTTAATCACACCCTCGCCAAGTCACTAAACAGGGGCTCCATCATGTTAGCCAATACGAAGAGTGGATGTTCTATTAATAGAGTATATCATAGCTAATGCACTCCACGATTCTGAATACACCTATAAGCTCACCTCAATCTTAGATTTTTCCTTTACATGCTTTAGTAGATAGAAAGACTCTTTGACGGGCTACTCCCCAAGCATAACAACCTCACTGTCTCCCAAAGCAGCCTAGTCACACAATGCAGTTGGAGCTACAGACGAGGATGGCACCGTGAATGCTTAGCTAGAATAGACCAAGCTAAGCAAAGAGGAACCTATCCTAAGCGTAGCATCAACTATTATATCTTCCCTACTTCTATAAAGGATTAAGGAGAGATACAATGCATTGAATCACTTTTCGAAGAGAGGGAAAGAAACCTCCCTAACTCAGAAAGGCCCAGACTGCGCTGAGCAAAGAATGGCACTTTACAAATAAGAAGAGGGGCAATGAGAGTAGAGAAAGAAAGCTAACCTAAATGTATTTATTTCTCTAAAGGGTGACACAAAGGTGGAGGTCATTTTCCTTACCGGTACTGAAAACCTTCAAGGACAGTCGTAAAGCCCTCCTCACTGGTTGGCAGAGACCCTGTTCGATCGTATGGACCTATTCCCATTTATGGCACATTATCCCAAGCAGTAAGGCTCGGTAGAGCTAATATCCCTTGAGACCTGCTACTGCAAAAGCTCTTCTGCTGCTCCTTCGCTTGCGGATTAAGATGTAGAAGGCAAGCAAGCAAACCTTGGCAACTGGCAATTTCAAGGATCGGGGGAGGTATGAAATGGTTATCTCGCCTGGGAATCAAGCCCCAACACAAAGAGCTGTGGGCCAGGTTGCTTTGCTTTATCGGATCAATCAGTGTGCAATGGGCAATCTCTTTCCCAAGTTGCTGAGCTGTTTAACAGATGGAAGGTCAAAGAGCTGTGGGGCTAGGAGTGTTCTCAATCTTAGCATTCCGATACAAAGCCTGGGTTGTCGAACTAAAGAATCTTAGCATTGGCCATAAAATCGCGTTTAAAGGCCTGTTTATGGGACTGATAGGGAGAGGTCTAAAACTTGAATTTCTGCTATATCAACCTTCTAAACCAAAAGGGGATTCCGCTCCTATCGCTAAAGCACTGTTTCGGCCCATACTTCCAGAAGAGTTGGTGCAAAAGTCATTGTAGTCCAAATAGTGTATTTCCAGTTAGGGTCCTAAGACTCACTACAACAATTGTAGCTATTCAGTCCTTCTAGTTCTAGTGAATTTTGCTCCAAATAACATAAAAGAAACTTGAGTTCAAATAAGGGTCATAGCGATGAAGTCGAACAGGGTTGGTAAATTCACCGGGTGACTCGAAAGCAGGCTCTTAAAGACCACTCCTAGCGAGTCGGTCATTTTGCTCCCAAAGAGCTTCCTAAAAACGTTGCCAATATCGACAACAGCTCCTGTTCAAGCTCTTGTTTCGTTTTTCGCAAAAGAAATTATTGCAGTCTCAACTGGATAAATGAACAGCTTCGCATCTATTTCCTATTATAATGACAATGGTTTTTCTACTGATCCAGTGTCAGATAATTGGGAATTCGGCTTCAGCTCTTAATCTTCTTTGGGAGACATGGAAAAAAGCAAGGCTCGAGAGACCTAACGCTAAAGCAATTGTAGCGACCCTTGCTCTATCTACTTCTTTCTCTTCCCATGAATGAACAATTGGATTAAAAAAAGATTTTCTTCTTTGTTTATATATATATATATATATATATATATATATATATATATATATATATATATATATATATATATTAATATTAATATTAAGATTAAGCAAGCAAGAAAACGGATGCGCGAGGCTAACGCTATAGGCTTGAGCACGTTAGCGCTTAATCAATCCGTTGTGTGTTCCTTTCATGACTCAAACAGCCGGTATGCTTTCCTGCTCGCAACGACTCAAAGGGGAGGGGGCTATATATTTGCTGGCAAAGCAGGACGTTCACCATTCGGAAAGGGTGAGCCTATTTGATTCAAAAGGGGTCAAAATGCTCGTTGTCCTATTATAGCCAGCTCCCAATGAGAAAGGATTCATTTTTAAGAAGTTCATTTGATGACTTAACAAGTCTCACCACCTTCTTTTGAACTATATCTATTTCTTTTAGCACTCTAGACACACTAACGGGAGCAAAACACTATCGAAGTCCCGCGGAGCTGATGACCGCGGGTGGAGAATTACTCGATAAATAGAAGACCATGCTATAGTTTTGGGCCAACAAGGTCAAAATCTTTGTCAACGCAAGGAAGGGACATGAGAATCAATTCGAATCAAAACAACACCCATGGAACCCACCGAGCATAAGGAAAAATATGGCACCAACGGATGTGGCCATACCCAGAAAAGAAAGTTGGCCTAACTCCAATTTGTTTGATGAAGTTGAATAGTAAAAAATCTTTGGGCGAAAGGCAAATAGGGCTCATCCTTGATTTCTTGAAATGCTTCCTTCGCTTCCATGCCAAATTGAAACTAATCTTTCTTCCTCAACATGAGGCTTGTAGACTCATGATGCAACACGACTGAACGACTTAATGTTTCAGGTTCACATGAAGATTCTAAACATAAGTATTCAAACTCTTGGGGTCAAATCAAAGCTAAACTTCTCCACGAGTCTTCATCACCCTTTCCGTGAGGGAAGATGGCCGAAAGGATCAATGTGTTATTGGAGGAGTACCACTATATGGGGTACTTTGTGAGTGCCAACCGGGTGTAGCTACTGGACGTAGCACAATTCTGCTAAAACTTGCAAAAAAAGCTTTGCATCTGTCTGTTCGAGTTAGCGATAGGTCAGCAACCTTTAGCGATAGGCCAAAAACTGGATTCTATCTCTTCCTTCTGTGAAGCGTATCTATTTCTTGGTTGATTGGCTTGTGGTGCTACTCTAACCCCGTTGTGGAGTTGAACCACAGTTCTTTCTTACCTTTCGTGGTGAAATTCCACTTCCCTTTTTCATAGCTATTATGGAGGAACCGCTGCCCTCACTCAATTCCAATCTCGAAATCATTACCCCGATCAGGAAATGCTTATCTTTTATGGCACCATAGGTCTGAGTTTCGTTTCCTATATGCGCTTTCGTTCCATCCGACTTCAAGAACTTGTAGGGGGCTACCCAGCCTTTCCCCTTTACCTTCTCACTCCCTAAGGAATGAAAGGCTACATCTAAGCCCAAACCACTAGAATATGAATAAGATCTAGAATTACACCATATAATAGTACATGGATTTTTTTTCTCGAACCCACCTCCTCCAAATAAATTGCACCTCCATAATTCAATTCAAGATAAAAATAAGGGAGAATGCCGATGACAAATATGAGCGCTACCAGTCTCTCCTTTTTTTATTCCATCAAAGGGAAGTTCTAATTTCTCCTTAGAAATTTCATCCACAAGCCTTTTATAAGGTAGGCTCTGATGGGTCCCCTGGTTCTCTATTTGCTTAAGGTGGTCCAAGTCGTATCCAATGAGAATGACCTACCTTTAGGATAGAAGAGCACCCCCCTAATCTGGTGCCTTTTCTCTAAAATGGAATCTTTTTGAACCTTGTCCGAACGAAGGGCTTCCTCTATCTTAAGCTCCGTTTGGAATTGGGTCTCAATTTTTGCGTCATAAATATCTTCAGGCAAGGGACGCTTGATAGTATTTATGCTAATACGATCACTGAGCTCCCGACGCCTCTGTCCGTCCTCCTGTAACGGATGATAAGCCTCGGTAATAGGGGTTGCGGGTTAACCAAGGTTGGGAGAGTCCGGGGCCGGTTGGTTGAGACTGGCTTCAGAATTACCAGGGAAACTGCTTCCAAATAAATCAATCCACCTGAAGCCCCTTCCTCCAACGCTCTCACCTGATCATGAGCCAGAGGCCCCTGAAGGAGCCATCATCATCTTATTTTCCAGATCAAGACCCACAAAAACCATTTCAAGTAGGAAACCTCCGGAATACCACCCGAACCGACTAACAACCAAGTGAACAAGAATTTGTTAGTATAAGCACCCCAATAAGATATCAAAATTTAGACCAAAAGATTGTAGTAATAGAGAAGCGAAGCCAAGAACACCAAAAACAACGAGAAGGGAAAAGACCCTTCCTCGAAGACGAGGAGATAAGGGATGAAGGATATTCATGGTAGTGCAGTTAGTATGATCGCTATTTCCTGCGCACTCCTTGACCATAGTGATATCCTAATTCGGCTACCTCTCCCACTCATCAAGGCATACATCAGAAACGAAACTATTGCCAAGGGAGACCGGAGTATGCTATGCCACATCACCTACAAAAAGATCATTTACGGAAGTACTGCGCTTCTTAGGGCCCTCTGCATTAGAGTGACCCTGCCGGGGCGATCCAGTCACCCGGAGTTCAAGTTCGATCCATTAGGTTCTTTTTTTGTTTCAGAAAAGAAATGAGAGACAAGAAAACATCTTTGATTACGATTAAAAGGAGCAATCTCAAATAGACCAAGATCCAATTTCGGCTCATTTCTTGGTGAACATGATCTTCCATAATCTCTTCGATCCCTTCATTTATGTTCCATAATAGAGAGATATTTGGTAGTAAAGTGGAAGAGACCTTTTTGTATATGATAATCAGAGGGAGTGGGAAAGCTACAATAATTCTTTGGAGAATCCTGGTTCTCTTTGTCTTCGAGCTTTCATTCCTCAATCCACTGATTCCTTCCTTCATATACCTCCCCACCAATAGATAGAGAGAAATAGGAATAACCAAACCACTTCTACAAAATGCCAAGTCCATGCAGCTACTTCAAAGCCAATGTGATGCTCCTTGGTCAGATGACAAAGATATTGGTGAATACCACATATGATCGAGAAAATAGTACCTATAATCACATGAAAACCATGAAAGCCAGTTGCTAAGAAAAAGGTAGAACCATAAATACTATCCGAAATAGTGAAGGGTGCTTGATAATATTCCATTCCATGAAAGCCTGTGAATACTAGAGCCAGTGAAACGGTAGCTACTAAAGCGTAAACTGCTTCTTTTTCCTTCCTTGCGAGTATAGCATGATGAGCCCAAGGTACAGCAGCTCCGGATGAGAGGGGAATAAGGGTGTTAAGAAAAGGGATTTCCCAAGGATCTAAAACTGCAATCCCTTTTGTGGGCCAAATACCTCCGATCTCTACTGTAGGTGCCAAAGAAGAATGAGTAGAAGCCCAAAAAAGAGCAAAAACGAACATAACCTCCGATACGATAAACAGAAAACCATGTAGAGGTCTAATTGTACGACTTTGGTATGATGTCCTTCGAACGTGGATTTACGTAAAACATCGCGCCACCATACGAACATGGTATATAGGATAAATATGAGGCCCAAACTGAGAATTGTTGCACCCCCTTGAAATGACGGCATTTATATCAAACCTCCTACGGTTGTTGCCAAAGCTCCGAGTGAACCCGAAATAGGCCATGGACTTAGATCTACCAAATGATAAGAATGCCTCTGTGATTCAATCATAAACCACTTTGCCTCAGTTATATGTAAACCCCTCCTTCACCCCACCCCCTAAAGTAGTAAAGTAAATAAGGTATCTTTGGGGTCTAATTTTTTTTCTATCTGACAGGACAAACAAAGAAATAGGAAGGGATGGTTCTTTCATTCCATTGATAGAAGTCTAACTAGAAAAAGACTCTCTCTGTTACTTTGAGAAGAGAATTGTTGGTTTGACTGGCGAACTACGTGGGAAAATAGACATTCTTCCTTTGATTTGAAGCAATATTTTTTGAAGGTAACAATTCCATTCTGTTCGCTTTCGAAAAACTTGCTGGTCGTGGATTAGTTCGTTCTGCGCTGCCAGCGACCTCAACTAAAAGGCGAAGGTTGATCTCTCTGGTTGAGGCAGCATTCATTTATTCATATTCAACTTGACACGTGGTAAGGGCTTACTCTACTAGTGGCTCAACTTGGTCTCGCTCCCTTCCCGCACTATTCCTCCCCACTAAAAAAAGCGATTGAGCATATCGAGAACCTATCCGAACGTCTGCTTCACAGCGAGATTGGAAAAGAAAGGAGTATTTAATTCTTTTACAGCCTTCCATTTAACTATTCTGATGAAAATAATTTCTCTTCCGAATGACCAAGTCATAATGAGATTAACAACTGATGCTTCCTTGGCCGTGTAGAACATGGATTAGCATTATGTCATTCCTACAAGTGATGACCCACCCAGGATTGCTATGTTCGGACTTAGAGATCAAATGTAATATATTTCTTTCCATTTTTCCCAAGAAGTCGACGGCGTTACACCATTGGGATACTTCGAATAAACTTGAGTACATATAGGATACACCGATGCTAAAACCTTTTCTCAAGATATCTTCCAAACTGTTGGGGTCGTTGCTCCGGATCTTGTTCTCCCGATGTGAAACCAGTTGGTTCCGTAGTATTAGAATTTTGCTGATCCCAAGTACTCCATCTCCATCATTGCATATAGGAATATAGAAAGTAAAGAGAAAAAGGCATGACCAGAAGAATTGTGTGAAATAAGTGAATTTATTCAGTTGAGGCATTCTTGATTGATTGAGACAAAACGATTCCCTCAGTATAGCTTAACTATGTCAAGCCTGTACAAGTAGTGAAGAATTATAGAGCACTTTGGTTGGTTGTTGAAAACCGGAAAGCATGGGAGAAAGATGCACAAATGAAAAAGGGCAAAAAAAAATGATGAAGTAATTTCGTATATAAATATACGGGTTTCTGGGTTTAGATCGAAATTACATCCCCCAAAAACTACACTCATTCATGTTTTACTTGTACATTTACAACATCCATTGCTTCTGACTATGTCGATGAAATGGGACCGCGAAGACAACCTACCACTAGAGCTTGCTTTGCTCTCGTTCTGCTCGCTCCCACCTGTCTTCTTCCCACTATAGTGAAAGATCTTTCACTTCACCATAGCAGGAACCTTTCTAACCTTCTCGGCCAGTTAGTCTAACCATAGGGATCCCCTCCTGCTTACCCACCCACCGTAAATCATTACTAATAGACTTGGAATACGAATGAGATCAAAAAGGCCATCATTGGAGTAAACGATGCAATAGCTTCGGTTAGAGATAAGCCCAAAATGGCATAACCAAATAATTGTTTTGCCAATGATGGATTTCGCGCCACAGAATGAATCGAGGAACTAAGGACGTTTCCAATACCGATAGCAGCTCCCGCTGAAGCAATTGTAGCAGCTCCTGCACCCATTGATTTTGCACCTTCTAACATCTCGAGTTTAGAATTCTCCTCACGCTTTTTCCATCACGATTTTCTTTTTGAGAACACTCGCCTCGTCGATTCTTCCCCTCGTTCTTTTTATCTTGGATATTGACGTGTTCATGTAAAGCATAGGTGTCACAAGCGGTACACTTAACACCAACCCAATCATGAGAAAGAAATTCTTGCAACTACGAAAACTACAACAACCTCCGTGAACAGACGCTTTGTCAGTTCATTTTTATATAACTTCAATTCAATAATTAAGAAAAAGGTTAAAAAGGATGAATAAGCACCATTGGTGATTAAATCTATGTATATTCCTTGGAGGCATTCAATGGAAAAATAATATTCATCCATCAAGGAAAAAAGGGACAATGAAATAACTACGTCCAAAAATTACAAATCCCACCCTTGAAATTCGGGAAATGGTTGGACTATAGCTATTATTTGTTCACATATATTATCAAAAAGATCGTCGAATGGATCCGTAGTCTACTCAAAACTCGGTAGCTCGGGAAAATCTGCTTGGGTGAAAAAGGCGGGTAAATCTAATTCAATCGGTAAATCCATCTCAGGAGTAAGTTGCACCGTTGTAGACACTTTTGTACCTGTACCGGCTTGAGCAGCCGAAATATTGATACTGGGAGATTGGGGATCAGCTGAAACATTCAAAGATGCACATTTGGGGATTCGACGATAAAGAGAGAACAACGATCTCACTTTCATCATCATATTCGGTTTGACTTGTGTTCATTCGCTCTGCGAGCGGAGCAGTATACCGAAAAAAAGAAGCGACTATCTTACTTAAGTAATTCTTCTTATTCTTATTCTTTCTTAGTTAAAGTTTCCCTTCTCCGGATTTACCCGATGAGCACAACTCTTGGTCGGGTAGGTGGTGCCATTTTCCGACAACTTGCTAAATGCCACCATGCAGCAGCCATCGCCTACCCTAATGCTCCTGCTTCAGACCTTACTGTTGGCTTTGAGCTTTCTTGTTTGCTATGCGCCAGCTAACAGAATGCTTTACCGAATGCGCCAACCAACCTCTGGTGTCAGGCCAACGTGTGCCAACTCACACTAGGAAACTACTAGCGCTTGGGCCTATGCTCCTGAATTGGCAGGAAGAAGAAGCACACCCGAACCCCCATTCTTACTACCCTTTTAGAAGGTGAGGCAGAAGGATTGAGATTCTCGTAAGTAATGTTCGAAAGCACTGTTCCTTGATCAAGTAATTACGATATCTCCTTATTAAACCCTTATTCAATATTTTATTTTGCATGCAAACGAGAGGTGCGAAGAGAAGGTGCGGTCCAGCTGCAGGAAAGATTAATCGCAGAGACAAATTCAAAGAGATTTCCGCCTCCGGGCTGGGGTTCCCTGCAGGGCTATTATACGTATTCCCCCCGGGGATAGCTACAAGCATAAACCGGTTTATAAAATTACGTAGTGTGACTGCAGGAACTATTCGCAAGCTTGCGCACACGTGGAAAAGTTGAAGATTTCTGAGAATGGAGAACCCCGGACGACCGTGGAGGCCTGAAAACAAGACAGTCCGAAAAAAAGGCCTTCTGTCTACACACTTTTGAGAATAGAATAGACGAGATGGCAATGATTGACAAAGTATGGGGAGGTGAGTCTTGTCTCCTTTCACTAGAGAGTACATGCCAGACGAAACAACGGTGGCTCCATACGGGGGATTGGCAGGTTCTTATGGGTGCATTAACTAGAAATTCGTTGGAATTGGAAGTAACTGTAAGCGAGGGAGGGAAAGGAAAAGTAAAAAGTTTTATGCGTTCGTGCTCCACATCGGTGAAGCACTTCACTCGCTCAAGAAGACACATAAAATTACTAGCTTTTCGGTATTGAAGGAAAGAGGCTTTAAACCTTTATCGACGCCAACACACAGGCAGGGGGAGAAGCATGGAAAGCGATGCTCCACACCCTTCTTCGTCGGATTTAGGAATCGAAACCGGACCAAGCACGCACACAAGCCTTCCACCAAGCAGGAGAAAAAAAAAGGAATATGTTGAATTGGGACAGAAAACCATCAAAAGCCATCCAACAAGCAAAACGAGTTCTCATTCATGGATAACTATGCTTTGACAAGGGAGAGGGGGACACTTCTCATACCCGCCCTTACAGGAGCATAACAAAGAAAAGGCTATGCCCAATAGGGGAAGACTGCAGTAAAAGGATGTCCGTTTGTTAATGGTTAGCTCGTACACGCAAATATTGGACCTAGGTTTATGGATCTGGTCTTGTCGAATAGGTCCTGATTCGAGGTTCGAGCACAAAAGCCCACTAGCCGAGCTGAACTGGTTAGTGATGGAAGCAATTACCACGAACTGAGAACAAAAGGATGTACTTGCCCCCTTCCCCAAACATTACCGTTCATTCACCTCTTTTTATGTTAAAATCATGTCTTTGCCTTTCCAGGCTCTCTTTTGCATGCTATTCCTTACTCCCTGAGAAAGAACCTCCACTTAGATTCATTTCAAGTCTCGTGTTCTTGTTTAGAATTATCGTATATAAAGTTCAAACGAGAGCTTTAATGCAATTCAAATTGACAAGCAGTAGTGACAACATAATAAATGTCCGGAGGACAAAATAAAATCTTGAATTCCCGGGTTTCCTTTACCAATAGACCAATCAATGGTGCTCTATCGGAACAAGATTTAGTCGCTACAAGCCAAGCCCACTGCTGAGCACTCCTAAGTCTTGGTGAGCTAGGTTTAGTGACCGTAACGGACTTCTATTCTATACATGTCTCCTTCTATTACTATTATATAACCTCCTCAAAGTAAGGAAGGGAAGGAGCAGGAGAAGCACAGATAATTAGGGAAGTGGAGAAATTGTGAAGACTAGTGTAGAAGTTACTAACTTTTTTTTATGGAAGCCGAGACCCTTCCATGACATGGTCTTAGACTGGATAATCGCGATACACCAGTATTTCAAACTAAAAGGGATTTCGGACCCGGAGCGGGTACGTTTCATTACCACGAAGTTGAAGAAAACAAAAAGGCAGGTTTATGGTGAGCACATGTACGACAGAAGAGGGAGATGGAGGAGAGGCGCTACGAAGAACAAGAAGTTCTGAAGTTTAAGGATTAATTTCTACCAGGTGATGTCGAAGCGGAATTCATAAATAAGTTTAAGAATCTGAAACAAGGTTTTTATAAAATTTCTATGAGAAAGTACATGAATGAGTTTAACCTATTATCTCTATGATGTAGAGTGAAGGAGGAAGACAAAAGACAATATTCGAGCCGACTTTTTGAATTGCATTTGTCTTTTCTAGACAGCATAGAAGGAGCATACCATATAGCTTTGAGGCTCGAAGGACCTACTGCTTGAGCCAAAAAGAAGAAAGCAAATGAAAGAAGCGAAGGTAAGAGTCAAAATACACCGTGGAGGAGAGCTTACTTATGAGCTAAAGGGAAGGACGAAGTCGCAGGAGATTCGGTAGAGGAGATAGAGCTGGTAAAGATGACTAGCAAAAGCCTCAATAGAGGAAGTTCACTCAAAGTAACCTCCTCTTTCCTTTGTCATTGTCTACTGTTCATCCTTGACCTTCTTTCCGAACTCGTTAACACCGGAACACCCGCCATGAAGATCAGTTAACGTAACCTACTCGAGCTTCGCCCTTTGTATTGTACCGCCCGGAAAGAGGTTCGCTAGCCTTTTTCTTTCCCTGTACTTAAAAGTTGCCTTTGTTCCTTTTTTTTTAAAGACCTAAGTCAAGGCTTCTATGTTGCTCGATCTTTCTTGATGAAGAGAATGGCATACTTAGGTCTCATGATGAGATTCTGAAAGAATAACCGCACTATCAGAAGAAATTCTTCCTTGATTCCTTTGACCTAAGACTGCTACTTGTATTTCCTTTACTACTCTTTCTCTCTCCTTAGTTACTTCTTGAGCCAACAAAGTTTTTGCTTGTCTTTCCTTGCTACTTTCAATCAATCAGAAAGGGAGGATTGAGTAGTGGCTTGGGAAATAAGACAACACTTGATGGGAATTGAGGAGTAGTAAGGAATGATAAAGAGTGAGATTCAGTCACCCTCTCCGCTTTCTTTTCTTGAGAATAATGCTCTGGTCTGGCATAAATGCCACTAGGTCATCTATGATTTTCATCTGTAAGAATGAAGGACAGGAGATTGTAAAACTAAAAAGAAAGCCAGGGTAGCTGGTGGATGAAGTCTACCTTTGTAATGTCAGGCTAAAAAATAGGGGATAGCATTAGAGAGTTGGGAACTTTCACTGCAACTGAAGAGGCTCACACCTTACATCAAACTAACCTATCAACAGAAAGAACCGAGGTTGATTTCTTTGCAATAGGGAATGCAGTTGAAATAGAGATTTGCTTGAAAAGAGAGCAGTACTACAAGAAAGCTGTAAGACAAAAATAAGTCGATTGCTGCCATTCCGGAAATTAGGGTTTAAAAGTCTTTCGTCCGGGAGATATAGATCCTCAGCGCATACATATAGAGATCCTGTGATTTGATCTGTAATGGAGACAGAAAGAACCAGAAGAAGACTACATAGCTGATAGAACCAACAACAAGTTCTAAACTGACGAGAAAGTGAAAAGTGATCTACACTATAGCTTCTCCCATTACATTCCTTATTGTTGCTTTTAGTGCTTAGATAAGTTTGTTTGTTTTGTAGCACGGGGGGATAGAAAGTGCTTTTTGCCGCAGTAGGGGAGGGAGAGATTCTTTCTCTTTACTATAGCCAAGACTGTACGAGGAGAGAAAGACTTAAGTCGACTCAAGTGGAAATAATCAGACTTCTTACATACCTTATCTTAGGTTACCCCTTAGTGCGGGTATGGGGCACTTTGTCAGCAGTGGTTCGTTTAGCAAGCAGTCTTATTGCAAGAAAGCACACACAACACACAGTAGGAGAGTTCGAGTGTGAAAGCAGTGTACTAATGCCCCTGAGATAAGGTATGCTTTTAGTGCCTTATCTAACTATAAGAGCAGGGGAAGCAAGCACTTAGTTTCTTTAAGATGCAAACTTCCACGGCAACTAAGAATTAACTCAGGTTTTCCATTAGTGCGCTCCGGAAAGAATGAGCAAAGGCGAATAATCTCAAGTGATTTTCCCTTGACTACTATCAGGCCAGGAAAGATAACTGCATAACCTAGGGAATACAACTCCATAAGAGCATGAAATTACGGGGATAGAAAGAATCACACGATTCCGTATCGTGATAGAAGCAACAATAGGATATGAGTACACAGGTTCGCAACTGGACTCTTCTCTGACTAGAAGAGCTGTGCCTAAGACTCTAAAGTGAATGGAGGTGGTCCCGGGCGTTGCCTATATGGCTATATAGCATCTGCATTATTTGCAAGTCACACCAGTGCAGGCGCAACGTAGCTTCATGGTAGCGTTAGCTATGCTCGACTAATAAGATGAGTCATGTGATTGACCTGACATTTTAGGGAAATGAACTTCGAGCTGCTGAACCGACAACGTGTTTTTCTACTTGTTTTGGAAGCTTGAAAGAACAAACAAGTGGTGACTGTGAGGCAACCTTGCTGCTGAGCTTCTTGTCTACCATCGTTCTTTATTGTGGGGTCCGCGCAACAAGAACAAGAGCGCTTCCTCTTACTTTTTCTTAGCCGCCATGAGATCGGAAATCAATGCTTTCGCATGAAGTCCTTATCACTGTGGAAAACTGGTACTTTCCTATAGTTGACCAAGGCTGCTTGAACTTTTAAACCTGGTCACGTCTTGAAATCGGGCGAGGAGCAGCTATTGAATCTGGTGATGCGTTGTGATAATTCCAGTCGAATGGGAAAGAAAGGGTAAGACTTTGGTCAGGCAATTGATGCAGTTTCTCATTCCGCAGATCATCCAATCCTTCTTCTTGAGCCTTTTAGAGGGCTTTTGGATAGTTCGGTACCGGTAATCGGTAAATGGAAGCATATGCCTTTAACTTAGTTCATTCCCTATATGGTAATGGTAGGTACGCCAGTACCCCTTTTTTGGTTCAACCAAGGTAGGCTCGTGCCCGGGTTTACTCGTGAAAGGAAGGTTCTAGCAGTAAAGTAAAGAAATTCCTCCCTTATTGCTTCCTTTGGGTACGCCCCCTATCGCCTTCCATTCAGAAAAAGAATTATCTACACTGGCTTCAGTTAGCTGTGAAGTGCGTTGAAACCCCGGTTGTCTATAAATCGTCACAATAAAGTGTGATAACCTTAAATTCTCTCTGTACTTTGTTTCAAATAAGCACCTTGAAGCTAGCTAATCTAGCCAGCAAGCCATAAAAGAAAGGGGAAAATTAGTAAAGGTGCCCTGCGCGAAACTAACTCTTCTAAAACCTGAAATGGGGAAGGAGAAAGAAAGGAAGGACTAGCTATTCGATTGATTTACTTTCTATTACCCCGTCTGCTCTCTTGTTCATATATTGGTTTTTAGATTTGATTCCCCGTATGCTCTAGTATAGAGAAAGGTAGACTTCTTTTCTCTATTCTAGTATGAGAGATTGAACCTGCAAGCGCTAACCTAACAGAAAAAAACCTCTTCTAGGGAAATGACCCTGATGCGTGTAATAGAGAATAGGCATGCTTGGCTTACTTGAATCTGCGTTGGGAATGGGATTGCCTACCTGTCTAGTTTGCTTGAATGAAAGCGTAAGGCAAGCCCAAGGTCTAGTAGTAAGGCATTGGGGATCGTAAGGCCGACATATAGTTATAGTTGAAATGGCTTTGACTTTGATGATAAATAATGGAGTACCAAAGCATCTATGGGTTGAAGCATTCACTACTACAGTGTATTTAATCAACAAATTGCCATTTTCTGTTATCAACATGCAATCTCCCTTTTCTTCTTTTTATGGTCGTGATACTTTTCAGGGGGAGATCACTACCCTTTCTGAGACATCTGACTGGGTTAATTTAAATCAATCTTCAGAGCACAGTTCCAAGAGTACAGTTCAAGGTGCCGATAATTCATGTTCAAAAAACATTATATCTCTGTTTGCCGCCCCAAGCAAGCACTTTATGGCCTAAAACAAGCACCCTACCTATACAAAGGGCTATAGCTGTCCACTATAGGAACTTTCTTCTAACAATCCCTTATTTTGTATGTCACGAAATCATGAAGCGAACTCGTTCTATTCAATATCTATATTGGGGAAAGAAGATCGAAAGCCATTGAGTAGTGAGACTTTCCTTTCTAGAGTAGTCACAGAAAGAGAATCGAGGGGTCTGCAGGCATGAGTGCTCAGGTACGCCGTCAGTCTAAATTCCTAGTATTCTTTTTCAGTTGTATTTGTTTTCACGAAAAAAGAATAAAGAAAGTCCCAGAGAGCGGAACGGCCATCCAATTCCCCCAAATACAAGGGAGCAGGCACTACTCTCAGCCTGTCGTAACAACGAAAGAAAACTCCACATACCGGAAATGAAATTGATCTTATTCCTAGAATGGAATATAGACATTTGTACAAGAGGAGGCTTGAGGGACCTCGAGCGTAATGTAGGCTACCATCGGAGAGACATTAGCCATATCTTAACCCATGGTTGCAGAATGAGGCGATCAAGAAAGTCCTCCTCTGGAAAGAATATCCGATGATCTTCTCTTTCCTTTTCGTTACAAACAAAGCAAAGGCGCTACTTTTAGCCCTTTCAATAATGAAGGGCCGTGCAACACTCGGCATTAACACTCCCAGATATGGAAATCCTAACCACAATTTTATGATAACGGGCGGCGAAAGCATACAAAGAAAGTGAGGCTTCCATCGCTTAGATTTAGGGGCACCACCAATACGATAAGAAGCACTCCTCAATCGATAGGTCAAATATAGAAATATAGTACCAGTGACATCTCTAATATTTGAGAAAATTAGGGTCTTTTCCACATAATAGCGTCAACCAAAGACCGGAGCATCTTAGCAGACACTGGAGAGAAATCCCTAGTAACTTCGTCGCTCAAAAATGATTTGGCTAACTCCAAAACATGACTTATAATAAATAATCTTTCAAATGGGAGACTTCTCTTTAGATATAGTTATAGTACACTGAAACTATATATTATGCTAAGTGGCCGTCACCTTCTCGTTGGCGATCAGCGTCGCCAAGAATGGCATAGTCGTAAAGCTTTGTAGTGTCATACACCCTTACAGTAGCTATCCACATAAGCATATGATGTTTAAGTGTTAATAGAGGCCAAGAGCTGAAAACATCCGAGGGGTTGACCCTTCATAAACGTCACAACCGATGACCTATAGCCTTTATTATAATTATAGAAACTATATGGTAATTGAAAGACTACAGAACAAAGTATGAACGTCCAGGAAGTTGCGAAGGGATTTTCGAACAACCCTGTATACAGGACGTAGGGATAACAGATAAGGAATCGGTAGCAGCCTTAAGATAAAAAGAGAAAAAATTATTCTTTCTTCTCAAGTGCTGCAACAGTTGGGTCTGATTATAGGTACCATCCATTCTTAACCTTGCCAAAACCTTCATCCATCGTGTATAGGTCGTGCTAAGGCTTGATATAAGGGTAAGCCAATAGTGAATAACCTTTTCTTCCCTGCCTCCTCGACCTCCATTCCCATCCTACAGCCAAACTGATAGCAGCTGTAGCATCCACTGGTAATGTATGGAAGAGGGTAAGATTTCTATGTGGATACGACGTATCAACACCTTTTGCATCTTTTCATTTTAAAGGAAATATAGTTGAATAATATAGTGTTGGGTCGTGAGGACCGGGATGACCGAAGATAAAAACAAAAATATGCAGGGGTTGATCATCGAAGCCTAGGCAATAACGAGTAAGGAATTTGAGCACCGATGTAGCTATGAGTCACCTTCATAGTCAATTCATTAGGGTTGTCACCTTCTACCCAGAGAAGTATCCATCATTTTCTTTATCTGTTAAGCCTCACAACTATGGGACTTCCTAAAGAAAACTACAATCGTAGTTTATCAACCACTCACAAGACCACCGAGATCTTCGACTTAGCTCCCAAAGGTAATCCACCCGGCCCTTTCTTCTAAATAACGAAAGGGAGACCAAGTCCTAACTAAATAGAACACAAACTCCCATTCCATCTATCATATCAGTCGAGTGATCTGATTTGTTCTTATCTATAGATAACGCAAGAGAGAACTTATGACCTCGCGGATGGAGAGGGATTCGAACCCTCGGTATTTCTATAAATACTTCGATTTTCAAGACCGACTCTTTCAACTGCTCATACATCTATCCCTTTCGCGTTTCGCCCGCCCTATCCATCCTCATGCTGGCAGGTAGGGGCTTATCTATGTGATTTGCTACGCTTGCCTGCGCCTATCGACTGATCCTATTGCCTGCCAGTTAGCGAAACCTTTACGGTAGTAAGAATCGCTATGCTTTGCCTCTTTCTATATGATAATATGCATCATAGTTGCTGCGCTCGCTGCGGGTAATAGCAAGAGAGTGAATAACGAATGATCCTCCAAACTAAAAGAGTGATTAAGTCCGACTTAAGCGAGTGAGTGGGAGGCATGGCAAGAGAGCGAGTTCGACTCACGGATGATTAGCAAGTGAAGGACCAATCCTTCTGCGCCAATACTGTTGCGGTACTGGTACTTGGAGGCTCACGAGCAACATATAGACTAAGGTTGCCCATCACTCCCTCGCTCTTTTTTGAAGGCCCTTTCAATTCTCTTTCTAGTATGGTTCCTCCATAAGAACACTTAACGCCCACCTCCGCAGAGCAGCTCTCTCCCCAGCCCACAATATAGTGTGGAATCTAGATCCTTTCATAGAGCACCATTTCATTTAGATAGAAAGGTGTTCTAACTCTATTGGATCAAGTCATAACCTAAGCCTTCTACTAGTAGACTACTATGGAGAGACTAAGATCTATTTCAGAGATTGGACTCTCTTACTATGATTAGCTCCTATTAGTAAGAAGTTGTTCCCGATCTAGGTTCCCTGGATCCACGTGTTCCTAGCCGGGCCTAAATGGATGAATAAAGAAGGGAGCACGAGTAGACTTCAAGATCTCTTGCTCTGACTATCCTCCTACTTCTTATTCTAGGGGTCATAGAAAGATACGAACCGCCTACTCTTTAAAGCCCTACCATTAGATTGAATAAAATGAAAGATGTTTGTCCTCACTAATAAAAAACAGCGATCCCTCCCCTTCTGTTACCTACTTTTACTCATTACTTCGGTATACCTCAATACAATACAAGCACATGAAAGGATAAACAATAAAAACCGGGCTATCGCCCTATCTAAGCAGCTTTCCCCTCTCCTCTACGAATGTAATCTTTTAATCTATTTCAGTTCCTGTGTCTGTTGCTATCGCCCTATTCTCTCTCAATTGCCTATCCTTTCTAGTTGAGTGGGAGTCCCTTAGCAGTAGTTTTCAACACTTAAGATTGACCTCTTCAAGTGCTAGATGTGAATCTTTTATGAATTTCATACGGGACTACTTACTTACCTAAAGTTCACTTTTGGCTTACCAAAAAAGTTGACTGAAGGAACTGACCTAAGCATAGTTCTCTCTCTCAAATGCAAATGACAAGAAAGGGATTCCTTGGATAAAAAGGAAAAATGCTAAAAAACTCCTTTCATTTCTCTTTGAAGGCCTTTGTCCTACTTATAGTATCAGTCCTCCAGCCTATACATGTGTTTTTATTAACCAAGAATGCATGCACTTTGTTGGCACTAAAAAAAAGGTTATTCAATCCACTAGTGCAACTGAAGGTGCGCAACCTCTTCTGAACCGGAACAAGAAAGAGCTCATAACCACTACTTGTGAACAACTCTCCTCAACTTAAGACGCACTTACTCTTACTAGAAGTTTAGTCTCTCTCAGGTCCAGTTTCAATCTCTAACTAACTAACTTACAATATAGGTCGGAAGAGAGATATTCAGAAAACCCGATTTCCTGTCTTAAGAACCTGACTCAAAAGAGAAAAGAAGACCGGACAAAAAGAAATCTCACTTTCTATGATTGAACTTGACTTTTAGATCCAGATTGGAACTGGACTTAAACGTATTTGGATTTCACTCCACTTTCACTTTCATATCAGCAACGTCGAGTTGCACTTGCGATATAGAATTTGACTTTCCGGAATCCTTGCTCTTGGCTTTTATTCACATAGGCCACTCATAAGAATAAGACGTTCAACTCCCTAAAACACGTGTAATTGAGAGAGTCATCATATCAGTATCTTGGGGAAATGCCTACCTTCAGGAGAAGATTACCGAATGAATTTCAAACCTGTCCTCTTCGCTTACCAAGATATTTAGGGAAAGGGGCCTTGTCACCCACCGCTTGGTTCTTTCGCTCCTTGCTGGCGGAGCGGCATATCGGAAGCAATTGGAAGATAGATGATAGAATGAAGAACGCTATTTTAGGACAACAACCAAACAAAGAATAATTTTATGGGGCTTCCCTGTCGAGAATTAAAAGTTTTTCTCTTAGAGAGACGTTTTCCTCGCTTAGAAAAGCATTCCTTCTCTCAAGAGATTTCCATAACTCTTGTAACTCTAGGCGATGTTGCATTTCCAATCGCGCTTGGTGCTTTAAGTTTATAAAGCCACGAAAATGATGCGCTTGAGTTCCCTTTAGATCTTGATAAAAAGGGGAATTATGTCTATCGACACATAGACTTTCTAAGACCTGGCATAGAGCAGGGTGATTGAATTCTAAGGGTTCAGGTGCACCCTCAGTATGGAATCCAGGTCTTGTGGATCAATGAAGAATTGTGGATCCTCCCGACCATAAAAAAGGAATTGATAGAGGGAGGAAATCTGCTCTTGAGTTGCAAAACACAATTCCGTGTTGGGGAACTCCCGCACCATGACCTCGTACTCCCTGGGTGAGAGTCCCTGGGTTTGTAGGCGCTGTCGTACGAATTCCACCCATTCTGGATCCTTATCCGGTTGATTCATATAGTAGGGTAGTAGCTGTAGTTCATATGGGAGAATACAAAATATGGAATGAAGTAAAATAGCATTAAACAAGTTAGCATAGATCCTATATCCAAAAGTTAGCAAGCAATAAAGACATATAAACCATTTCAGAATAGAACGAGCCTGTTGTAACTTGGGGATTGTTATATAGTAGAAAAAGAGTTTCACTTCTAAATCCAAAGGGATATAGAACCTAATAAGAATGAGTAAAGGGCATAACCAGAAGAAAAAAGTGAATTTATCCAGTTGAGGCATTCTTGATTGACTGAGACAAAATTATTCCCTCAATACAGCTTAACTTCGTCAAGCCTGTACAAGTAGTGAAGAAGTATAGAGCACTTTGGTTGGTTGTTGACCAATAAAAAGCATGGGAGAAACATGCACAAACAAAAAAGGGCTAAAAAAGGACGAAGTAATTTCATATATAAAAAGAGCGGTACACTGAACACGAACCTAACATCAAAGAACTAAAGAGGAAGCTATTTGATCATTCAACAGCAGGAATCTACCCTAGGATCCAACCTGCCAGCTTTCTTCTCTTATGATATTTCAAAAAGCGAGAATGTCAAATAATGGGGAATATAATGGAGCGGACTAATACTCTATTCGACTAGAGGAAGAATCTTTATTAAATAGGATGCCTCCCAAGCACTGAGGGGCTAGCCATCATATTCCTAATCGGCTTTGCCTCACTGCATACTTTCGTTTAGTATTCCTTACAGCTATTCTCCAATCACCCGAAAGAAGCAACGAGGCAGACATTTATTTTGCAGAAAGGTTGGCAGCCTTGCAGGGTCGCTTGCCTAGTTCACCGGTACTAGGCTATGAGAGGCTTAACATCGGGTCCAATGTAAAGCAAGACTTGCGAATGTTGGTGGCTCCATATGGGTAGACGTAGGCCCTAAAACCATAACAAAGACAAGACAATTACAGGGAGGACGTACCTATTCTCGGGAGAGTGTGGACTCGGTTAGTATACAAGATCATCAATATAGTAATAGGATGCATCTGTTGAATGCAAGACTCATGTAACTACAAGCTAGACCGAAGCTCAGCCATAATTGGTTTTGGTTGTTAAAGCTTCGCCGTAGTGACAAAGCTTTTATAGTCCGAAGGCAGGTCAACAAGAAGGAATGTAAACATATCAGATTGGGACACCGGTGCATTGATAGATGCCAATGAGTCACAATTGTTCTTGAATGTACGAAGGTAAGCCGCTATAAACTGATTTCCTTTCTTCTCTCTTTCACTATCATGTTTCTCACTAACCCGAAAGGCTTTCTTTAAACCATACTTTGGGGAGGTGATCTTTGAACCTTGTTTGAGATCCTCTTCCCCTTTCTAGACAAGAAAGGAGAAGGGGAAGGGGAACTTCTTTCTTTTCGTTTTCACTTACATACGCGAATCTAGGTCCAGCCTCGCTTGCATTCAGTTATCAAGGGGGATGTCTACTCTTTCGTTTTCATACGCAAGCTACCGATTAGTCACAATCGCACTTATGTGCAATATCTAACACATATTAAAGCACTTAGCGGCCAAGCATCAACATAGTAGACTACGAATTGGTGCCCCGTGACACAGTAAAGGTTGAACCATCAACAACTCTGAGTGCCCCAATCTTAAGTTCCTATCAACCACTTTCCCAACAAGGCAGCCGCCACGGTAATATAATATTGTGGTCACAACGACAGAACTATCCCATCAGAAAATCATTGGATAGATCAATAGGCAATGAAGGTCCAACATGCCCGAAATATATAGGACCAAACTCTTGTTGGTACTTGAATTCCTACATTGATCGGCTTTGTTGTACATCATGAATCTTTCTATTCACACACCTCTCCACATCCATCACCAGGATTTCGAAAGTAATGAAACTTGACTATTGGGTTAACCTTAACATCAGTTGATGCTAGTTTGAGAGAACCAGCAGAGAGGGGGCCAACAATCTTTTACATCAGGGTTGCCACAGTAAAATATACCGGAGAGGGGGGGACTTCTAACAAAAGAACCACGAGATAGGGTTTTTCTCCCAAACATCTCCTTCTGCACGAGTGGCTATCGCGCCTAACCTTTGAAATTGAACTGCTTCTCTCTCTTTTTCCTTATCTGGTTCCGGCCAATGGTTTGGAAGCAAGCAACTCGCGCTATATAGAAGGAGAAGAGCAGCAGGATTGAAGAAGCTGGTTCAAAGCTAAGGTATCAATCAACTTTCTTTCCGTCTTCTTTTCTGCCAGGGGTAGATGCCTTAGATTAAGAAAGGGTTGGTAGGCCCTTAGTCCATTCCCGATGATCCTCTCCTGGAAAATTGCTTGGGGTTTCGGACCATTACTCTCTTTTTAATCGTATCAGGTGCATCGGCTTTGCTTTGACTTGCCTTGTCTGTATAGTCAGTAATCGATGTAAGAAATATTTTTCTATGATAAGTGGTCCATTCCACCTTAAGAAGTAGCCCATTCTATTAGGTTTCTTGTAGAGCGAGGGCCTCTTCTTCCTACACTTTCTATAAGAGACTTTCTCTCTTGCCTGAGTATAGGTCTACCTGCCTTATTCTTAGATGCCTTACCCTTCCTTATCCTGAGACTTGGTATGCTTAGATTCCGGTTCGCCAGCCGACTGTTGAATCTTTTTGTGCCTTGGTGTGCGAGACAACAGAGGGGAAGCTCAGCCTTCTTCTCCCATGCGGATCTATTACAACTAGTGATTCTGATAAACATTATTATAGAAAGTTATTCGGATGCACGTGATTTGTTAAAATTCCATCTCCTGCACAAGACAAACTGAGCCCTGCATCTCACTCTATGTGTTTTCTTGAGGGAGGTTGGGGTACCCCTCTCTCAAAAGGGCTACAACTGTTAATGATCCTTCTACACGATGATTCCACCTTTCTCGACACTTCACCTTTTTCGAACGGGTGCCTTACTATGGAGCTTGGGGCTTTGAGATTGTAACGACCCGAGCCTGGGAGCGAGACCGGCACCCAGAGCCTCACCTATCCTTGCGTACCACTTGCGACTAAAAAACTCTGAACATGTAATCTTGTACTTTGGCCATAGGCCACATTACAAGATAATGTGCGATGCAAAATATAAAACTGAATAGAGACTAACGCTGACTAAATATCAACATAAAGCTGGGACGGCAAGGCCGTCGTAATTACTACAATTGACAAGCTAACTAAATATACGTACAGGGCCTACAAGCCCAACATACTGCACTAACTGACAAGATATGTCTACAAGCCTCTACTGATATATGTACTATGATCGGAACAGGGCCCCGACCTACCCATAACCTATCTACATATATACACAAGATGTACACAAAACTTCTAGACCCAACAACTCCGAAGGACGGGGGAGCTTACCGATAAAGCTGAACTTAGGCAACACCTACTGAGGAGGTCTACTCAACTGTCTGTCTGAACCTAAACACATGAAATACAGTGCCCCCAGAAAGGGACGTCAGTACGAAATAATGTACCGAGTATGTAAGGCAATATAAAGAAAGCTGAAACTGAACTGATAATCGGAACATATGCTTACTTATTGATATTGACTCAACTCTCTCTATATAGTAAGTAAAATAGTTGTCCGGCCCTATAAGGTTCGGTATATATATATATAACTGCTCTGCCGTAGTAGGCCACTCATAGGCGTTCGGCCATACTAGGCTCTGTATCTCGACCAACTAGGCTCGCTCATAGGCACTCGGCCACAGTAGGCTCGGTATATAACTTGCCATCTGATCAGAGGTTGCCCAATAGGGGCCTGCCCATCAATTATAGATCGATGGTAATGAAATTACTGTAATACTGTATATATAGACTCTCTGCTCTCTTGACTGGAAAAAGGAAATACTAAAATGAATATGAAGTCCCGATAAAGAGAATATTGTAACTTACAAACTAGAAAAATATACGTAAATTCCTGGATATGAATTTTTCTTTATGCTTCATTATCAAACTCGTGTAATTACGAGATCATGCCAAAATGAAAGAAGAGTTTAGCCTTAACATACCTGGAGTAGGGGAAAAAAAACCGTAAGATATTCTTGGAAAAGGTTGCATCGTACTCCCTTAAAATCGCAAAATCTCACATTGCTAATGCTCATAATTCTTGTTGTAATTTCTAAAGTTCTGATATGAAGTGTTTTATTCAAAATATGAAGTGTTTCTATTTGGAAAATAAATTTACGTTCCTATGCTCCTTGGATTAGAATGTGATTGTATTGAAATGTTCTTGGCAGAATCATTCTAAGAGATTAGAAAAATGAACTGAGTTAGGGAATTATCCTTAACTTTAAGTGGCTCCCTTTAATTAATGCTTGGTGTCAGATTTCTTCCAAAGTGTGACACCTTGCATTCTCTAGTGCTTAGTCATTAAAGGGAAATGGGTTGCTTGCCACGTTTGGGGGGGGGGGGGGTTAAATCTTTGTCCCACTCTTTAATTAATTACCCAATAATT
This sequence comes from Nicotiana tomentosiformis, assembly GCF_000390325.3. Taxonomy (NCBI): domain Eukaryota; kingdom Viridiplantae; phylum Streptophyta; class Magnoliopsida; order Solanales; family Solanaceae; genus Nicotiana; species Nicotiana tomentosiformis. Next base: position 44,928,548 of record NC_090812.1, on the reverse strand, counting down.
AATCAATTACCCACATAATTAAGAATTATCTCAAATTACTTAAAATAATACTCACTTTAACACACTTTATACATCCTACTATCACGGTCATATGGTACCACTATACTTGATATCATAAACCACTTTATACTTCCCCTCTTAGAAATATTCGTCCTCGAATGTCTACTCTTAGACACTTTGGGAAAATTTTTGCCAGAGTCTCTTCCGTACACTAGACTAAAACCAACTTGTACGCAGCCAAAAAAATAAATGCCACACAAGGCCACTGTCTATAAATAGCAATCCTTGGCTTCATACAACTGTCTATTATAAATTCTGGGAGTCAAAAATGAGAGCTTACCTGATGACCTACTGGCATGAATAGAGCTCTGCTGAGGTATCCCACCTCGATCCATATCTTCAGTTTGAAATAGGTGGGGGTATTTAGACATCATTTCTTCCTCCGCTTCCCACGTCATCTCTTCCACATTCTTGCTTCTCCATAAAACTTTTACGGAGGCAACCTCCTTATTCCGTAGCTTGCGGATTTGTCGGTCTAGGATTGCAACTGGAATTTCCTCGTATGACAACTCCTCTGTAATTTGTACATCATTTGTGGGCACCATTCGGGTAGGATCGCCAATGCACTTCCGTAACATAGATACGTGAAAAATCGGATAGACAGACTCCAATTCCGAGGGCAATTCTAACTCATAAGCTACTTGGCCCACTCTCTGAATGATCCTATAAGGCCCAATATACCGTGGACTAAGCTTGTCTTTCTTGCCAAACCTCATCACACCCTTCATATGACTTCTGATGATTCTGAGTTGTCAACAGTCGTTCCTGGATGAGTTTTACTTTTTCTATGGCCTGCTGAACTAGGTCTGGCCCATGTAACCCAGATTCTCCAACATCAAACCACCCTATAGGAGATCTACACTTATGCCCATACAAATCCTCGTACAGAGCCATCTGGATACTGGAGTGGTAACTGTTATTATATGCAAATTCGATAAGAGGTAGATGTTCATCCCAACTTCTTTTAAAATCCAACACACATGCTCGTAACATATCCTCGATGTCTAAATTGTTCGCTCGGCTTACCAAATCGTTTGTGGATTAAAAGTTGTGCTGAGATTCACCTGAGTTCCTAGACCTCTCCGAAATGACCTCCAAAAATGTGCTGTAAACTGGTCCCCACGATTAGATATAATAGATACTGGTACTCCGTGTAGTCGACCTATTTCCTTAATATATAATTTTGCATATTCTTCTGATGTATATGTAGATCTGACTGGTAGGAAATGAGCTGATTTCGTGAGCCTATTGACTATCACCCATATGGAATTGAACTTACGATGAGAACGAGGTAAACCCGTGATAAAGTCTATGTTAATTGCCTCCCATTTCCATGTCGGGGTCTGTATAGTTTGCATTAGCCCTCCGGGCTTCTGGTGTTGTATCTTCACCTGCTGGCAACTAGGGCATTGAGCGACATACTCAGCAATGTTCTTCTTCATATCGTTCCACCAATACACATCCTTAATGTCATGATACATCTTCGTTGACCTAGGGTGAATGGAGTACCACGAATAATGTGCCTCTGACATAATCCCGTCTAGTAGCCCTGCTACATCTGGAACACACAAACGACCCCTGTATCTAAGAACCCCGTCTCCCATGAGTTCTAACAACGGCTTCTTCTGCTGCGGAACTCGCTCTGCCAACTCGACCAACTTGGGTCCTCGTATTGCTTCTCCTTTACTTTAGCTATGAGAGATGATTTTGCAGTATTTTGGAGTACAACTCCACCATTGCCAGAGTCTACTAACCAAACCCCCAAACAAGCCAATTGATGAATCTCTCTAGTTAACTGTCTTTTTTTGGCCTCTACATGTGCTAAGCTACCCATAGATCGGTGACTTAAGGCATCTGCTACAACATTAGATTTCCCTGGATGGTAGAGAATGTTAACATCGTAATCTTTCAATAGTTGAAGCCATCGCCTCTGTCACAAATTCAACTTTTTTGCTTGAAGATGTATTCCAGGCTTTTATGATCTATGAAGACATCAACATGAACACCATATAAATAATGTCGCCATATCTTAAGTGCATGGACAACCGCAGCTAATTCGAGGTCATGAGTCGGATAATTCTGTTCATGCTTCCTTAACTACCTTGAAGCATGCGCAATTACTTTCCTATGTTGCATCAGTACACATCCTAACCCGATACTTGAGGCATCACAATACATGGCATAACCATCTGGACCCTCTGGAAGTGCTAGAACTGGCGCTGAAGTCAACCTGTTTTTAAGCTCCTGGAAACTCCGCTCGCAAGCCTCCATCCATTGAAACTTAGTTTCTTTCTGCGTCAACTTCATTAATGGTGCCAAAAGAGAAGAAAAACCCTCTATGAACCTCCGGTAGTATCTAGCTAAGCCTAAAAAGCTACGAACTTCTGTGGGAGTGGTAGGTGTAGGCTAGGATTTCATAGCCTCAATCTTCTGAGTATCTACCTTTATACCTCCATCGGATAAAACGTGCCCCAAGAATGCTACAGACTTCAACCAGAACTCACATTTAGAAAAGTTAGCATATAATTTACCATCACGGAGGGTTTGGAGTACCGCTCATAGGTGGTCCACATGCTCATCCTCTGAATGTGAATAAACCAAAATATCATCAATAAAAACGATCACGAACAGATCTAAATATGGCCGGAATAGGCTGTTCATCAAGTCCATAAATACGGAAGGTGCATTCGTCAACCCGAAGGACATGACAAGAAACTCGAAGTGGCCATATCGGGTCCTGAAAGCTGTCTTGGGGATATCTCTCTCCTGAACTCTAACCTGGTGTTACCCCGACCTTAAATCTACCTTTGATAATCATCTAGCTCCCTACAACTGATCAAACAAGTCATTTATCCTTGAAGTGGATACTTATTCTTAATAGTTACCTTGTTCAGTTGCCTATAATCGATACACATCCTCAGCGAGCCGTCTTTCTTCTGCACAAACAGTACCAGTGCACCCCAAGGTGAAGTACTGGGCCTGATGAAACCTTTCTCCAGTAAATCTTTTAACTGCTCCTTCAACTCCTTCAATTCGGCAGGTGCCATTCTATACGGAGGGATGGATATTGGTTGAGTCTCCAGAAGCAAAATCGATGCCAAAATCAATCTCTTGCTCGGGAGGAATACCTGGAAGTTCATCTGGAAATACATATGCGTACTCTTTGACTACTGAAATAGACTGAAGTGTAGGTATCTCAGTATCTATATCTCTAACTCGCACAATATGATAAATGCACCCTTTTGCGATCATTTTCCTCGCCTTCTAATAAGAAATAAACCTACCTCTGGGTGTCACTGTATTACCTACCCACTCACGGACTGGCTCACCCGAAAAATGAAATCTAGCTATCTTTGCTCGACAATCAACTGTGGCATAGCAAGCTGCCAACCAGTCCATGCCCGTGATAGAATCAAAATCCAACATCTCTAGCTCAACTAGGTCGGTTGAGGTCTGACAACCACAAACTGATACCGTACAACCTCGGTAAACCCATCTAGAAATAATCAATTTTCCGACCGGTGTACATACCGCAAAAGGATCACTTAGTATTTCAGGCACTATACCAAACTTCCCCACGACAAATGGGGTAATACATGATAAAGAAGATCCTGGGTCTATCAAGGTATAAGTATCGTGAGAGCAAATGGTCAACATACCTGTCACAATGTCTGGTGAGGATTCCTGGTCCTGTCGATCCGCTAATGCATAGCTATGATTTTGGTTACCACCTAAACTGAAACCTCTACCTCTGCCTCGACCTCTACCAGCCAAAGACTGAGACTTGACCTTTATTGCTGAATTCGCTGGTTGTGCCATACCCCCAGAATCTCTATTTGGGCAATATCGCAACATATGCCCCGGACGTCCACATGAATAAGAAGCATCAAAACCGGCTCGGCATTAGCCTAAGTGTCCTCTACCGCAGATGGCACATCACGGAGGAAATGGCCATGTATGCCCCGAACTTTACTGTCGCTGCAAACTTGACCCTAGGGAGCTTTCACCTGGTCCTGATTGAGTATAGCGGTCATACTTGTAACTTTGTAGCTGAGGTGGCGGAGGTCTAGGTAGTCGTTCGAAGTATTGGGGCCTGTAACTACCCTGAGACTGCTCCTGAGACCTGGAAAATCTCATCCTCTTACGCTGCCTTGAGTCAGTCCTCTCCGTACCCTGCTGCCGATGCGTACCCCTTTCTATATTCTGGGCAAATGACTGAATCCGGAAGATATCCATACTATCCTGTAATGCAACGGTGGCACATGCCTCGGTCAACTCTGGAGCCAACCCTGCTATAAACCTGTGGATTATATCCTGCATAGTAGCAAGTATGGATGGTGCATATCTGGCCAATGAGTCAAAACAGAGACTATACTCTCGAACACTCATATTGCTCTACTCGAGGGCTAGAAACTGATCGACTCGGGCCTGTCAGATCTCTCGCGGTAAGTACTGGTCAAGGAAGGCATCCGAAAAATTCTCTCAAATAGCAGGAGGTGCATCACGTCGCCTGCACCTTTCCCATCCCTCATACCAAGGGATGGCTATATCTCGGAGTCAAAAAGCTACTAGCTCAACTGCCTCTTTCTCCGTGGCATGCATAACCCGAAAGATCCCGTGAAGCTGATCTATGAAATCCTGTGGGTCCTCCCTCCGATCTGTTCCCTTGAACTCTGGGGGACTCAAAGTAATAAACTCTCGGACCCTTGAACTCCCATATCCCTCAGAAGGTCCAGCACTAGCGGATGTCCTAGCCTGTTGTTGGGTAGCTACCAATTGTGCCAACAAATGCTCCGCACTCCTTAAGTCCTGATCTGATGGAAGCAGAGTGGGAAGTGGATGTGCGGTCTCCCTAGGAATCTCCTCAGGTGGAGGAGGAGCCGGTAATGGCTGTGTAGGGGTCTCTATTGGGCCCCATCTACTGGGGGTACCCTGCTAGTCCCCTCACCTACTCCTGTTTCTCTCCTCTGGCTAGCTATAGTCTTCCTAGTTACCGTCATCTGTGCATGCAAACACCAACATGTAAGTTTAACTCAAATTTCCTATAACTCAGTTCTACAGAACGATTTAGATTTGAAAGATGGGTAACCAACTCCTATATGCCTTGCAGTCAACTGCTTATATAATGTGATGAACCACACATCTATAAACAAGACTCTACTAGACACAGCTTGTAGACTCCCTATGACAGAACTGCTCTGATACCACTTTTGTCATGCCACGAGCCTGGGGGCGAGACCGGCACCAAGTGCCTCACTTATCCTTGCGTACCACTTGCAAATAAGAGACTCTGAACATGTGATATCATACTCTGTCCATGGGCCACATTACAAGATAATGTGCGATGCAAAATATAAAACTGAATAGAGACTAACGCTGACTAAATATCAACATAAAGCTAGGCCAGCGAGGCCGTCGTAATTACTACAACTGACAAGCCAACAAAATATACGTATAGGGCCTACAAGCCCAACATACTGCACTAACTAACAGGATATGTCTACAAGCCACTACTGATAGATGTAATGTGATCGGAACAGGTCCCCAATCTACCCATAACCTATCTACATATGTACACAAGATGTACATAAGACTTCTAGACCCGGCAACTCCGAAGGACGGGGAGCTTACTGATAAAGCTGAACTCAGGCAACACCTACTAAGGAGGTCTACCCGTCTATGTATATGAACCTACACGTATGAAATGCAGCGTCCCCAAAAAGGTACGTCAGTACGAAATAATGTACCGAGTATGTAAGGTAATATACAAAAAGATGAAACTGAACTGATAATCGGAACATATGCTTACTTGTTGATACTGACTCAACTCTCTCAATATAGTAATTAAAATAGTTTTCCGGCCCTATAAGGCTCGGTATATATATATATAACTGCTCTGCCGTAGTAGGCTCGCTCATAGGCGCTCAGCCAAACTAGCCTCTGTATCTTGACCAACTAAGCTCGCTCATAGGCGCTCGGACATAGTAGGCTCGGTATATAACTTGCCATATGATTAGAGGTAGCCCAATAGGGGCCTGCCTGTCAATTATAGCTCGATGGTAATAAAATTATTATAATAATGTATATATAGACTCTCTGCTCTATTGACTGGAAAAAGGAAATTACTCAAATGAATATGAAGTCCCGATAAAGAGAATATTATAACTTAGAAACTAGAAAAATATATGTAAATTTCGGGATATGAATTTTTCTTTATGCTTTGTTATCAAACTCGTGTAATTACGAGATCATGCCAAAATGAAAGAAGAGCTTAGCCTTAACATACCTGGAGTAGGGGAAAAAACCCGTATGATATTCTTGGAAAAGGTTGCACCGTACTCCCTTAAAATCGCAAAATCTCACGTTGCTAATGCTAATAATTCTTGTTGGAATTTCTAACGTTCTGATATGAAGTGTTGTATTCCAAATATGAAGTGTTGATATTTGGAAAATAAATTCACGTTCCTATTGTCCTTGGATTAGAATGTGATTGTATTGCAATGTTCTTGGCAGAATCTTTCTAAGAGATTAGAAAAATGAATTGAGTTAGGGAATTATCCTTAACTTTAAGTGGCTCCCTTTAATTAATTCTTGGTGTCAGATTTCTTCCAAAGTGTGACACCTTGCATTCTCTAGTGCTTAGTCATTATATGGAAATGGGGTGCTTGCCACGTTTGGGGGGGGGGGGGTTAAATCTTTATCCCACTCTTTAATTAATTACCCAATAATTAATCAATTACCCACATAATTAAGAATTGTCTCAAATTACTTAAAATACTACTCACTTTAACACACTTTATACATCCTACTATCACGGTCATATGGTACCTTTTATTGTACTAGTCCATAAGTATTGGGTATTATAGCTCGAACCATATTTTATCCCAAATCGACAACCTTTAACGAAACTCATTTTCTTTAATTCGTGTACCCTTTCCTTTATGGCACTTACTTATTGCTTGTTATAAATAGCATAAATATGCTAACCACAAGATAATCTTATCCCTGAGTCTATGTCAATTAACTAAAGACGAAACTTTAACGTGCGAGATGTAACAGAGATTTTCTGTGATGGTGGGCCATTATGTTCCCTTGTCTCCTTTTATAGGGGAGGGATGGAACTATTGAGGAGTTTATGTGAGACAGCATCAGAATTCTCCGATTTAATACAGTTAGCAAGATTCGGGTGACCAGAGTGATCTGTAGCTTGATCAGCTTAAGGGGAAGTTTTGCAGGTTTGTGAAGAAAGATTCTCGTCACTCAGTTTACAAAGCTGAGCCAACTGATTCAGCGGTCTCCCTCTCTTCCTATACTTCTAACCAAGACACTTCTTCAGACTTATGTTCTCTAGCTTCTATTCTCGGGGTACGTAGATCCACCCATCTTCGTTTTCCTATTCATAGGTTTGTATCAACTAAGTCTATGTCTACTTCCCACGAGTCATTTTTGCAATTTCTTTCATCTTTTTTAACCTGATACCTTTGCAGAGGCCATATCTCAACCCTCTTGGCAGCTCTATGCAGAAATATATTGTAGCCCTAGAAGGGTTTGCTACTTGGGATTGAGTCTCTATTCCTCTAGGGAAATCAATAGTGGGCTATAAGTGGGTCTATAAAGTCAACAAAAAGCTGATGGAGTTGTTGAGGGGTTGAAGGTTAGATTGGTGGACAAAGGATACACACAAAAGTATTGAGTCGAACCCTTTTAGAGATAGGGGAAAGATTTTCCCGAGCTTGGCGAATCATATCCCCGCGCAACGAATTGCATTGCCAACCTCTTGATTGTCTTCTAATCATTTTCCGTTGCATGTTTGGGATACATTTGGTGTTCAATATATTCCTTGATGTTAGTAAACTATGGTTTACTGTTGGGTGCTTTTTCAATGGCCAAAAGATCACTATTGGACATGCCGGGAGTCAACTCAAAAATTTCTATTAGGTTGCAATACATCAGACTGCTTCTTTGTTCTATCATGATTAGGCGGACTTTGCATCAGGAATGTTTATCATGGAGGCTAGTGTTGCCAATGCATCCGCGAACTTATTTTTTCTCTGGGTAGTGGAGAGAAACTGATTTTCTTGAATTGCTCAGTGAGCTTTTCAAGATAAGCATGGTATGTCAAAAGTTTTTCATATTTTGTTTTTAATTTCTTTTGAGTTTGGCAGATGATAAGCGTCGAATCCCTAAATACTTCGATTTCTTATATTCCCAGGGTCAAGGCAGTCTTTAATCCATGGATACATGCTTCATCTTCTGTGGTATTCTTAGTTCCTTAAAAGTTCCGCTTAATGGCAATGGGGGTGTGCGATTCATCAGGTGCAATCAGCAATGCCCCTACTCCGTACCCATTTTGATTAGTCGTGCCATCAAAGTCAAATTTCCATGCCCTCCTCTTCTGTGACAGCTATTTCCTCGTCTGGGAAGCAATCCTTAAACTCATGTTCCTCCTTGATAGGGTGCAAGGTGTTCTGCTATCGCCCTTCCTTTTTGGTTACATACGTGATGTCGAATTCAGACAGAAGTAGTAACCATCTTGCAGTCCTTCCCATTACGTTAAGGCGGGTTTCTCGAACAAATACGTTTTTATGGGTCCATGGAAGCTATTAAATGTACTGTGTAAGACAACATGTAATGCCTTAAATTCCACCTTACCCAAACCAAAGCCAAGCAGGTTTTCTCCAAATTGGTATACCTTGTCTTGTAGTTAGTCATTTTCTTACGTTAGTAGTATATGGCCCTTTACTTCCATCTGTCTTCATCGTATTAAGCCAACATAAAACCCATAGTGGTTTCAATGACTGATAGGTATAGTAATAAAGGCTTCCTAGCATTGTAGGCCCTAGAATGGAGTCCTTTATTTTGTCAAAAGCTTTCTGGCGGGCTTCATCTCATTTTCCTGCTAAATTTTGATTTTGAAATTTGTGTATCGGCTTGCAAGTGGTTATACAAGAGAAAGTCAAAGTCTGATGGGACTATTGATCACTACAAGGCTCGTGTGGTAGCCAAAGGCTACAACCAGCAATAGGGTATAGACTATGATGTGACATTCAGTCCAGTTTTCAAGATGGCATCAAGGGCGATTAGGTGTGACTTGCTTGATAAGGGAAAGAGAAGACGTCCCTCAAAGCCCCATTAATCCAAAACAAGTCGATTCCTACGTTTTTAAATTACTAGAAGCTCTTATCTACTCAGCTATACTATAGGCTCTAAAGGCATTACTTGACTGAAAGAGTGCTTATATTATGGGGGCTTCCCTTTCCAACATATGACTTATATACAAGTCAACATCAACTTAAGAAGCACAAAAACAAAAGTAGCTAACTCGGGAGAGGGATGAGAGTAGTCTTTTTACAATAGGCTAGCTGCCTATCGCAGGAGTTCCTGACCTGAAAGGACAACAACAAGCTACTACTGAATGTGAACAAAGTCAAGGAGATGGAATCAACTCAATAGAATTAGGTTTTGTTTATGACTGCTGAAGTGACCGAACGAAATGTTGGATTGATTCAATACCGAATCCCAGATCTCCATATACGACTAATGGTAGGGGCTGCATTTTTTGGAAAGAAAGATAGTGGTAAAAGGATGTTAATCAAGAACTGACGTCTCATGCCGACCCCGTCTACAATTGCTACTACACTTTTACATCCGGATAAATTGACCTGTACTGGTGGAATAATTGCAATGCGACTATACCGCCTGCTGATAAAGGAAAGACAGTATACCAAGCTTGTCCCAGCAGTCAGGTTTGGTCCTCCGGGAAGCAGCCCGGCCGGTATACAGCCCACAGAGGAAATATGGCTGTGAGGGAGTAATTATATTCAATAATCATTTGCCAACGTAGTTCCTAAGCCCTACTAAGTAAAGGGGGATGTTTTCAATCCCAAACATCTTCGTCAATACTCCATTTGCCCCCTGCCGGGGGGTTAAGGGGAGGATATCAAAATCTTACACATAAAAAAAGTACATAGACCTTCTCACAAAGAGCTACAAGATAGCCAAAAACATTGTTGCTAATAAAATGAAAGTGAACAAAGCCAAACCAATAAGATATTCAATAAGCCCATTTTTTTGAGAGAAAAAACCTGAATTTCTTGAGGAAGATCAATTGTAGAGGAAAACATATAGTCAAACTGAGAATCGTAGTCGAAGTTTGCTAAAGAGTCTGCCACTTTGTTGTTTTCTCTAAATGTATAGACGATTTTGAAATGGCAAGCCGAGAATTTGGATGAAATGAAGCTCCACCATGAGTCTAGGTATGGGTAATCTTAGGGGCTTATTTATTTTCATTGAAGCAATCAACAATGATTTTGGAGTAAATTGTGAGTTTACGAGCTTGATGAATATAGAGCGCATCCAGAAGAATAGAATTAGTAAACGTCCAAGATGATCTGATGTCAAGAAGCTGAGAATAGTATTTTAGCCAGTCCGTAATTTGTTGAATAATAGCAGTCGGTTGAGATATTGGGTTTTCTAATTTACTGTTATTGCCTTACTGTTATTGCCAACTTGGGATTTCCTACGAGATCTGTTAAACTGCCGAGACTGAATGGAATCCATTTAGAAGGATCTTATATTAAAAAGGCGATCAAAATGGTTCCAAACCTCCATAACAAGCTCACTCTTGATGAAGAGGTGATCAATACTTTATTTATCATGCTCCGAATAGCACAGGCATTTGCTTGCTAATCTTATACCTTTCGTATGAATTTATTTCCTTAACTGATTTTGAAATCCCCACATACAAATTCAAATAAGAGCTACCACACAAAAATGCTAATTATTGTAGGAATGGCTTTATCCCAGACAAATTGAGTCCAAGCTTGAATGCCCGTTCGATTTCTTATCGATTCCCAACAAGCTTTGAGAATATATGACTCACTGCAATTCTTTTTCCATATCCCCCTATTCTCCTGATAAGATGTGAATATACCACTATACTTGATATCATAAACCACTATGTGAGGCAAAAATGCTTCGATATCCTTGAAAAAGCAGTTTCTATGTGCGTCAAGCACATCTATGATTTTGGAGAAATAACTAGTAAAGAAGTTGGCCTGGTCAATAAGAGGGAGTCATACTTTGGACTGCTTTTTTTAAAAGAAACTATCTGAAGGCCCTTATTGTTTGCTGCTTCTAAACCTAGTTGTCAGGACTTTGAGTGAAATCAGTTCTATTTTCAGGCAACCCCACCAATACTTAAGGGCTCAAAATGGTGGATTGGAAATGGAGCTAGCACTGATTTATAGTTCTACCCCTGGCTCTCTGATATTCTTCTCATTGAAAGTACCCCCCTCTTATTGACTAGGTAAACTTCATATGAAAAGCTTTTGAAAGCTCTTAAAAATGTCTTGTAGTAGGAGGACCCAAAGACCCTTCCTGAATAGGTAGGCACATCGTATCAAAAAATATCCAGTGAAGCTTTCTTTTGTCTTCATCACCGCCTTACCAAACGTTAGCTAACATTTTTTCAAACTGGTCAAGAACTCCCTTTGAAACTGAAATCCCTGCAAGAAGGTGTATAGGAATCGAGAAAAGAACATGTTTACAAAATAAGCCGCCCTCCACTGGATAACAATGCTTTCATCTCCTACCACTTTATTTTATACTCTATCCAGAAAATGAGAAATTTTTTTTTAGATTTAAATAGAGGTAGTCCTAGATAAAAACAATTAGGAATCAAAGCAAGGAAAGTAGCATTGATAGAACGGGGGATCGCACCTTCAGCGAAGAAAAAAGGTGACCAGCTGGAAGTTTTTGAAATCCCAACAATATTTCCTATATAAAAAGAATACTAAAAGCTATCAGGCTTTAAAGGATAGGGGAGACCTTTTTTGGGTTAGTGCGCGCCGACATGCTCAAAATTACCTTTTGAACTTCTTCCATATTAGGAGGGCTCGTAAGCATCTGATTATCTTCCTTTGTGACTAGAGATAGGATGGTATTAAGGATCTCATCTTCAAGCACCGAACCTTGAGAATAAAGTAATGTATGAAATAAATTGAGAGCTTCATGCCATACACAGACAAGTTCTGAATTTTGTTCGAGGTGCTTATTCTCTATATTTCTTAGAAAAGCAGAAGTTTTTCAAGGTTACTCTTGGCCGAATCTAACAGAATTTTCTTATCAGCAGACCAACTCTATTCAAGAGCAAATTAGCCTTCTCCGTTTTCATCATTTCTATATTCTGAAATAGTTCGCTAATTCAGTGCTTTATTTGTCGAGTCAATCTACCTGGAGAAGACTTGAAAAGAATTTCCCGAGCATAGTTGAGATCAATGTGAAAATCAGAATGTCGAATCCACATTCTTTGGAAACGAAAGACCCCAAGACTGCGAGTATTATAATCTTCTAAGAAGATTACTAGAGGAGAGTGATCAGAGGATACTCTAGGCAAATAGTCAACTCTGGTGGAAGCAAAACGGCTTTTATATAGAAGCGGGCAGTCCCCATTCAAAAGGATTCTATCTAGTTTGGCCCAGATACAATGTTTACCGGTTTGATTATTGCTCCAAGTCAATTTGCTATCAATGAAAGCCCAATTAAATAATCCAAATGAGAAAATCATATCTTCAAAGCTCATCACTTCAATAAAGGCATTGAAGTCAGGAGGCCGACCCCCAAGTTTTTTCTAATGGATCCGTAATTAAATTAAAGTTCCCCCTACTAGCCACGAGAAGTTAATGCAAGTCGATAGGTCCTTCAATCATCGAGTACACCATTGACTTACCACACTTATCATGACAACATCACCAATATTTGATGCTTATGGGGGGCCCTAAGAACTCTGGGGCGAGGGCCAAGGTGAACCCCAATTAACGATGAGAAGCGATCAAATCAGTAGCAAAGGCACCACGACGGACGGTTGGTTGAACCGGGCGATAGCTCAGTGAGGTATGCCACACGCCCTACTTCTAATGATAGATAGAAAAGGTGGGAGAGGGGCTGAAGGACGGCAAAGGTACAAAAACAAAAACTACATGACATACGTACATTAAATGGTAGGCCCATTATGAACAATCATTAAGTTAGTCTCCAATCTCACTCGGCTTGGGGCGATCAGTTGAATAAGGCGGAATTGACCGATCTACATCAAAAATTCTGGCTTCCCTTCCCAGGAGCACATCTACAGAATAAAGAGAGCACGCACCACACTCCTACTATACCAGGGCATTTAGCTTTCACTAAGAAGAAGAGATTACTTCCATCTAGCTTTTTTCCCTAACCCTAACCAATGAATGATAGACCGGCTTAGGATAATTGAAAACGAATTCACTTTCAGTAATCGGAGGCAGGTCAGGGGCCGGCAAACACGCCCCCAGCTTCTTAAGTTTGGGAATTGTGCCGGACTAATGCTACAAGCTTTCGAAATCCAATGGAATCTTCAAAAAGTCGATCATTACGAGTGTTACGATTCATTCGATTGGCAGGTCCAATCGATTCATAGCCTCTCGAGCACAAACCATATTCATGTAAAGATTGGTCATTGAGGATCCATACAGAGGTTTATGAAATATCTTAGAGATCAAGGAACAGATGCTTTCTTCAGGAAATATGAATACTTTATGGTAGGGACAAGAAAAATTTTGGCGTTGAATCGGGTCAGGAGGAACAAGTTGTTCCAGCTCCGGGGAAAAGATTCATCTTCCAATTTTCCCTTCCTTCCAATATTTTATTATTTTAGCTTCCCTCATTCCTTTTATTGAGAATAATGATGTGAATAGGGCTTGTTGTATTTAGTATACAGCGTCAAGCAGTTCCGTTTTCCCCTGCCAATGATGTGCCGAGAAGTGCATTGTTGGAACTGGGTTGGAACTTAAGACCATAAGCTCTAGATTTGGGGGTTTCCGCTATAGCCGAACACAAAGGAAAGATCATTGTTTTTACCAAAAAAGATTGTTTTATCAGGTTATGGATACACTATAAGCATTCCTTTGGTTATGTATTATGTATAAGCCTTCCAACAAATAGAAAGACATGTATGCATCAGGTTCATAGGGGTAAATACATTCAAAAAGGAAAAATTTTAGCGACTCATATTTAAAATAAAGATCACCGCGTGGAAAACTCCTTGTTTTAGGGGGATTGTCCCCACTCGTTTGTGAAATAAATGGGAGACTTGCTCCATAGAACGACCCCCCCCCAGAGACTTTCGTCCCCAGTATTCTCTATGGGCAAAGGCACTCAGGTGTGCTTAAAGTCTTATTGCCTATATCTTATCTTAAGATAAGGTCGCCACCCCGCCTGCTTTAATCTCAAATAGGGCGCAAATTGAGGTGAACAGACTGGACCGAACCTCCCTACGTCAGGAGATTTTGGCTCTTCACAAAAGAGCACCAGGTCGTAAAATCGGAAGACTGCGCCGTTATTAGTTATTACTAAAATGATATAATTTCTTTGTATTCTTAGTCACTAGTGGCACAACCTACAGGCTAAGTAGCTCCTTAATGGGAGTATTTGTTTCCTTCACGATAGTGCAATACCAAGACTAGTAAGAGAGAATGGACTTCATCCATTCTGACAAAATTCATGCCCCCCTAACTAGTCGTACTCTGACCAGGGTTCGAAAAACTTTGAGATCACCGAGTTTCTCGGGAATCGAGGGATCAAGAGCCTAATCAGGTCCCCTCGCCATACCTTTTTGATAAGAGGTTAAGTTTTTACCAGTGGTTGTGCTTAACCAGATCCAAAAGAGGAGAGGACACACACCGTTCGGTGAGTGAAAGATGAGGAAATACCGATTCCAGTGTCTCCTAGGAGGCGCCGTGCATCAAGTATACACCCGGTACCCAGCTTCCCGTAAATGATACGACAATTGAAGATCCCTGGACATAATAGCCATCATTATAGGAACAAGGGAAATGGAACTAACTAAGGATCTTAACATGTGACATGAGACAAGAATAAAGTCCTTAGTCACTCCGCGTACAAAGAACCGCTTAGGAAACTCCAAAGCACCAACTCATGATACTAACGATTTCTCTAACGAAAATGGAACATTCAGTGGCGAGATTAGCTCGCGATAACACTCAGCCACCCGCTCATCACCGATGACGATATCGTCATCGAGGATAGCGTAGCATGTAAAAGGAACTCCTGGATATACTTGGGCTGCTACGAACCAAATCACCAAATGGTGCGTTAATGCGAAAGCAGGCCAATCTCCGTAAAAGCCCAACGGGGCTCCTATTACAAAAATGAACTCTACCTCGAGGAAGCCGACGATGAGAATTTCGAATCGTCATAAAAGAGTAGTAGGCATACTTTCACAATAGTCTTGTCCATAAGAAAATCAATGTTCGGGAGTAGAAAATCATCTTTGGTAACATGCTTTATTGAGATTTCAAAAATAGATACATACGCGAACACGTCCATCCTTCTTGGGCATGGGGATGATGTTCAAAATCCAATCAGCATAATCTACTACCTTAATGAAATCAGTATAATAGTAACAAGATATCTGAAGAGAGGATGGCGTAGACAAAAATCAACCTCTTCCTAGTGAGGTTTTGATGTATCGCAGAATCCGAAAAGCAGCTTCTAAGTAAGATATTCTCGGCTTGTCCATATAAAAATTGGCTGATCACTCCCTCCTATGTTGTAAGTGTAAGCAATGTCTGGGTGATAATTAGTCAGGTAGAAAAGAGTCCCAATAACTCTCCTTGCAAGTAGATGGGTCATCCAATATCTCTCCTGCATCTGAGGCTAATTTTATATCTTATTCTAGGTTGCATGCAGAAAGACCAGCTTTAGACAATAAATCCAATGAATACTTGCATTGGGTTCCAAAACTCTTTGCGACCTCATCACTTTAATCTTCAGAAGAGATTTTGAGTCTCCTAAATCTTTCATATCAAACAGGTTCTTAATCTTCTCTTAAGCTCATTTATCAAAGCTAAGTCATTACAAGAGAAAGCAATGTCATCCACATAAAGCAGAAGAAGGACAATACTTGATGTCGACCTCCTTATAAACATTGAATGTTCATCAACTACAGAAGAATGATGTTCGAGTTGATGAACATGAGAAGGCCGCAATACATCTCCATCATCATTCTCCCCCAGGGCTGATTAATTAGGTTAAGAAAAATATGACGCGACCTTATTAAAGAGAGCATTAAGGATACATCGACTCTCTTGGATTTCACGTCATAGCATATGTATACCCGGGCTGAGCATCTCCAAGAAAGACACAAGTGGTCGCCTTGGGGACAATTTTGCTCTTAACTGCGCAGGAATATGAACAAAACACGTGCATTCAAACACTCGCAAATGCCTATTATAGTACTGCCCCAGCAAGAAGTTCGTGAGGTGCCGCTGCAGCTTGGATTATCGTAGAATAAATGGAGCCGTCTTAGGAAATGACTTAAAAGACAGATGCCGCCACTTCGAGGTGAGGGAGAAACTTGTCTAGTCTTGCGGTGCACTCATTCCCGTTACGAGAATGAAATGATGCCCCAGCTTGACTCAAGACCAAGACTCCTTAACACTCGTACCAATAGCGGAATTGAGCGGCCGAAGATTGATTGAAAAGGTAAGCCCAGTCGGCCCACTCTCCCCCCTAACCGCCTATCTACTCGTGCTCATAGCTCGATCGGGGGTCAAGACTGTGGTTCGGCGGAAAAACAGAAGTCGTCTGTATCAAGTGATACGTGAATTGCTTAGTAGTGCGTCGCCACTACCCTAGCTGGCGGAAATAGCTTAATGTAGAGCATAGCCTTGCCAAGGCTGAGGTTGAGGGTTCAAGTCCCTCCTTCCGCTCCTGGCTTTGTTGTTTAGTGGTAACAAGTTTCGTGCATAAGCCACTTTAGAGATAGGGGCGATCAGCAAGCAGCCCCTTGTATAGGGTGGAAAACCTATCTGACTAATAAGAGGAAAGATGCAAGCCAAAACTGACACCTAACAAGTTGCTGGCTTTTCATCAGCCGTTGCGAGTACTAGTGAATAGGAAAATCGAATTGAGATTACTAATGATAGATGGAGGTTGAGGGCAGAACATGTTCGATGCCTCGCCCTTGTCTCCTTCGCCGTAGACTAAAAATGATGGGAATCCTATCAATAAAAAAGAGGCATAAGCATCGCCTATCGATCCAATCCATCTTCCCTGGCCTCCCAAACACACTCTTGATACGAAAGCTCCCACCATAGAGAAGAGATCGAAAGTCTAGGTCCCCTCAATCACCCTCCCTTGAACCTAAACTGGTCGACAGAGATGAACCCGCACCATAATTTTTCGAATCAAAACCCCCAACTAGAGACGGGATTACAGAACCTAAATAACTCAGTTGAGAGCTCCGTTAATGGTTCAAGGGAAGGTCAACCAATGATTGATAGGACATTCCCTCCCTATCCGTCTCTTTATCCCTCATTCCACTAATCTATTGTTACTGATTCATTCAAGGCATAGACTCTCCATTTCCTTGTCTTATTAGCGCTGGTGTTCATCAACGATGAAAGCTCCTGAACTTCAGACTCGAGTGGAGAAAGAGGGCTAGGCACTCAGAGGGCTTTCAGGGACTGAGGAAGACGGGTGGATTATAGAGCTATGGTAGGGGCAAATCGAAGGCCCATCGAGATTGGGCATGGATGAGCCTCGACCGGTCCAGCATTGATGAAAAAAGAAAAACTTCCCCAATGACATCATTAACCGGTGTAGGATTCAAGATCAGGTCCAGGATTCAAGTCAAATCGACCTTCCGTCTAATCTCACGGTAAGGCAAGGAATTTTTTCAAATGTTCGTTGTTTAATATCTCGGCTGCTCAATAAGTTTGAAAAGTTGCTCCTCCGACCCAGATTGGATTCTAGGGGAAGGGCAGAGCCTCACCTTGCAGTAAGAAGGTGTTCGTTATTGGGAAGGGTTCAAACTGGACTGAAGGGAGGAGGAAAAAAAGAGTCCTCTCTTCCTGATCCCATCGAACCAGACACTGAATACCTGAGGATTCATCACTGGCTAGGGCATTCGAATCTAAGCATGGGCATCTGCTATTAAGAGGGAGCATTAGATCATCGATTGAAGAGCCAGGTCAGTAAACTTCTATTGGGACTTCTATTGATTATTAATTCGACTCTAGGGACTCCTAGCAGCAAACTAGTCTAAAAAAAAGAGGGGGCCATAGAGAGGCAGGAGATGCAGGAGCCGCCAGCCGGATCGACCAACAAATGATAGGCTAGAGAGATGGGCTCATTTGACTAATCAGTGATACCTGGCCTACCTAACACAGAACTCCCCAAAATAGGGGATTGGTTGATTGGAAAGCTCAGGTAGGAGTACGACATTCCATACAAATCTTTTTGATTCGCTAGCTGGTGGTCCTCTCTTTAGAGTTAAGTGGCTTTCAGCTCCTCTCAAATCCCATTTTTTCATCGATAGGTAGGGTGAATTCTAAGGTTCCTTATTCCGGTTGTAAAGTGGAAAAAGAGGGAGAATGAGCACAGCCCCACTAGCAGCCCGCGTTTTCGACCTGAAAGGAATGGAAAATGAATGAAGAATCTGTGTGCATTATCTATGTAGTGGAGAGACTATCCTTAATCTCCTCTTCCCTATCTCCCCCTTTTTGCCTTTGGCTATTACCGGCTAGCAAGGCTTGACCCAACATTGGATTTGCTTGAAAACCACCAAGGTGGCATTCATTGAATCAAATCTTTTATGCCTTTGCCAACCCAAACTAATTGACTATTTTTGGAAAGAAAGGAATGAAGGGAAAAAGTCTTTCCTTTCCCCTGGATCTTGAAAGCTATCAATCCCCGCTTCTCCCTCTCGCATCGGTTCTGCATCAGATGATGAGACCATGCAAAATATTTCCCTTTTATTGGCGCTTGATAAGTAGGCTATTAGATTGAGTCGAAAGCTTACCAACGCATAAAGGTTCCGATTCGAGCGAGAGCCTAAACGGGTGAGGCGAGAAGATCTTGATCGAAAGCTCCACTATTCTGAATAGTGAGAAATACTTTTTGAAATTCTATCAAATCTATCGAGAATCTCATCATCTGTTAGGTAGGCCAACCGACCGACCGAGTTGGGCTAGGCGTCCATGTCACAGAACCTTTCTCTTGGTAAAAGAATCCCATTTTTGATCGAATCGGGGTGGATCCAATTCATTGGCAAAAGAAAAATCTATTGTTTTAACACTCAGAAAAAAACCTAGAAAAGAGGAAGAGTCACTAAGACAAGAGACCTATAGGTAAGCAAGCAAGAAGGATAGGTGCAAAAATGCGAGGCAAGGGGCTCTCCATCTCTAGGAAGATTGTGTCCAAGATCTGGTAATCTAAGCCTTGCTTCTTCTGGTCAGCTCGTATTAGCCTATGCTTTACTACATGTAGTCATTCCCCTGTTCCTTTAGTCTTTTCAATGGTACTTTTTTCTTAAGTCGCGGTCATGTCTTGCCTCCCCCCCCTCCCCAGTATAGTGACCGCTTCAATGTTTTCCCCGACTTTCATCAATTCCAGGCTCAAGTGCATGTTTATCCATCTTCATTCCAAACAAAGGCGAACATCTCCATGGAGTGACTGTAACTGCTATGGTTTACAGTCAATAGTTCTTAACCAACCCTTTTTTTATTTAATTAATATTAATTAATTCATTATTATATTATGTCTTTCTTTCTGAAGGGGTTGTGGTTTATTACACCAAAGGATTTCAGTGAATTATTGAAGCTATCGAGAGAGTACCAAATGCTGACGGTGATGAAGGTTACCGACTTTCAGTGGAGGCGGATCCAACGAGTTTAGTCGAAGAGCATAACGAGTCTAAGGATACAGAAGCCTTCGCCAACTTTGATAGGTATAGCATTGCAAGAAAATAGAGCAGATAGCTTACCCTTTCTTTCTATTAGAGTCGCGAGCTTGTTGTAGTCGGTCCAAAGGGGAGAACCTTGCTGCTTACTTTCTATATCCCCGCGTCCTTGCACGGCTCGTTCTTCGAGCCCTGCTTTTCCCTTCCCCCTCTCCCCGTTTCTACCGTCCAAAATAGACCTATGGAGTATATCTAAGTGGTAAGGCATTGGTTTTTGGCACCGGCATGCAAAGGTTCGAATTAGTTTACTCCAGATTATGAACACCCGATCGGATCTATCAAGAACGAGCTGACAACTTCAAGGGAAGCAGCTGACTGCAGTCCCCGAGCCCGTAAGCCAAAATTTTTTTTGACTTGAACCTACTTTTGCTAAGAGAAGAGAGAGATGGGAAATACAGATGGTAGAAAGAAATCCTTCCAACCGCGGAATTGAACACAAGACTGACTTCGACCAGGTTCTTTTATCAATCTCCTAGCTCTTGCTTAACTCCTTGTTCCGTAAACCGGTCGCTGGTAAATCTGATCGGATCCCGGACACACAAGAGCCCAGCCCGGGAGGAATGCATGATTCCCTGGCGCTTTATGTTACGGACGTTCGCAGTCCTCCTCCATCTAATCTAACCCTACCTTATTTGCCGAGGCCTCCCGGCACAATAAGAGAATGAGGGAGCTAATCTGCTTGCTTGTGCAGCCGAGGACCGCTCGGCTATGGCACGCCAGAGGAGCTAAAAGTCACTTGACTCTAAGGAGAGGAGCTTCGAGTGACCTTTTTCTTTGCTCTTCGACAGCCCTAACAAATCACTTGAAGCTCTGCCATTTGCTTTGCCCCGTGCTATCTTCCTCCAGTTGCCCCCACCCAATAGCCAATAGGCCAAAAAAAGTTTCAGGCAATTGCTCTTCATGTTATCATCAAACAAAAGACTACCATACACGCCTTTTGCATACCAACACTTCTTTAACTACTGGCTTTCCTGCCATAAGCCAAGGACTGAGTTCTCTCAAAGTAAATCAATAACGAGAGGTGGCATCTTTGCTTTCCAATATGTATGCTTACTCCTTTTCATAGTAGCTAGGACGTAAACCCTAGAGGATCACTCAGTTGTTACCACCAAAAGTAAAAAAATAGACCTCGGTGAAAGCCTCTTAGTCAGTCGAACTCTCGGGAATCTACTAAACACTTAGTGAGAAATGTCAATTGTGAGCTCTAGCAGATATCCTCGATCTTGAATTCCCTTATTTGTTGGTAAGGAATGACCTAAAAGAAAGACCCATGCCGTCTCAGCTTACTATTGATTGACTTGAGGTGGAATGTTTGCAAATCACCTAAACATTTAGAATTTCATTTAAAGTTTTATCTCTGCTTTCGCAGATCAACTGTTGATCCAAGCCATATCTTTCAATGTCTCCAAGTCTTCTTTCCGATCGAAACAAAGAGGATGGATCTAACGCTCTCACCCCCAATCCCCTGATCCCAGGCCCAATCATGAACCACCAATCTAATTCGACCACCTCTCCTGCATTTCCATTTCCAATGCCTGGGAGCTAGGCTCGATCTTGCCATAAAACCTCAGGAATAAAATAGCCAATCAATCCAATGATCCCCATCTTATGAAAAAAGAAAAGGCAATCCCCAACGTCTCCTTATCCCTCTAACCTAGTAGCTAATAAGCGGATTCTGATCTGATTCATAGTTTCCCTTCACCAAAGAACACCAACTGGGGAAGTGGATACCATCTCATTCAGTCAATCAATCCCATATTTCTTCAGGTCAAATGCAAGGAATTGCTATAGAAGGCGAAAAGGCACCAAATAGTTCCCTAGTTTCGGTATCAACCATCTTTCCTATTTCATCGGTCCCACCAACTACTCAATCTTTTTGTTCCCCCTTATTGATCCCAGGGCTACGAATTGTATTCGTTCATCATTTTCATTAGTAAGGGGAAGCGGACCCGAACTCTCCATCTTTAGCTAAGGTCTTTTGAAAAACTGCACTTCATTTGTTCCAATGCGTAAGAACCTTGAAAGCAATAACTCCACTAGTTTTCCCCCTAGTACCTGTCCCTATATCTGAATCTCCATCATTGACAAAACCGGGATCAAATGAGACATCCATAGACCGGATAAGACCTTCATATCCAAATCGACCTATCCAGCTGTCGCTCCCCATTATCAGCCACAGAAGGAGCATCTCAACCAACCTCGAATCCTTCTTTTTTTCCTCCCGAACAAATCAGTTATGATTCTTCAGAGTGTCGTGAAATCACAGATCATCTTATATATATAAAAATTTCTTTTGTTATGTTCTCGGGTAGAGCGAGTTGAGGTCCATAGAACGAATAAAGAGTAATTTTGCCGTTGACTTCATATCTTCCTTGTCGATTTTCCTTTTCCACGAGATCACCATTCTCCTAGAGCTCGAGCATGAAACTTGATTACGCAGAGTTGGTTCGGTCGCAAGAGCAAAGCCACGACCACCTCTTGACGTAAGGCACGACATAGTGGAGGAGCACTTTTAAGACGTACCCAACAACATCTAGTCTTTAGACAAGTTTAAATTTATTGGAGACGACGGATGAGATGAAAAATGACAGATGGCATTACCAAGAACCATATATGGTACGACTGAACCTCAGCACAGAGGAGGAGTCAAAGATGATTGAAATCGGGATTTTTCTCTTTAGTTAACACCTTTACTCATTGAGTATTAAATTCTTAGTGTACCATAGGGGGTAATCTGGCTTTAATCGATTCCCTTCTTATAGTTAAAGATTTTAGTTTGGAAACAAAAACATCAGTAAGGTATTTTTATTCGGATATAAACATGGAAATCTATGTATGTGAAGTCTCGATGAAGCTGTCCAAGTGTAGATCCAATGAATTACTCAAGTAGGCTTTCCTACTGCCAGTGAGAAAGAAATTCCCTTGATGCATTTTAACTTGCTTCAAGCTTTTCTGTCTAGTTGCTATATTCCAGTAGTGATTCGAGAAGGAATTCATGAGTGACTGGCCATACTATGGAACTAGTCTACTGTTAAAGGATGTACACCTCTTCCTCATGGATAGATGGTTCCACCACGATGTACAAAATCATCTATTTATGATTCTCTCAAAAACAAATTTTCTTTATCAACATGGTAGCGAGAAAAGAGACAGTGAATGAAATTGGATTATCAATGGGGCAAGTCCACAACTTCTGATTGAGAAATTCGAGGTTGCTTTGTCTGGTCAAAATGATACAATCTTTCCTTCTCGAATGTACTTCTATAATTTTATAATGATACAAGGAGGAATCAATCTTGACTGATCAAGTACGGTAGACAACTGAACACGAAAGCAATCTGGGTAAAGCTTCACACTTGACATTCCACATTGAAGCAGTGCCACCTTCTTTCTCTGATCTCATTATGAAATAAAAGTTTCTCAATCGAGCAATTATCACTATGTAGGAACACAAACAAATGAAGAAGTGTTCTCACGATGTGCACATATATATAAGACTTTGTCTACAATTGAGCATTTCTTGCGGAACTTAATTACCGTCTCATAAAAGCTTTATGTTTCCTAAATAACGGTAGGACCCGTGAGAGGCTTCAATTGTATTTTCTTGACTAGTAGACGGAAGCCTTCTCAAAATAAAAGAATATTCGAATTTTTGAGGAGGAGATGCTTCCCGATCTTTCCTCTCCCGAGCGGAGAAAATGTCAAGGTGCGAAGCGACAAACAATTCCCGAGATGCTGGAAAGGCTCTCTCTTTGCTGCCTCATTGCTAAGGCTAGTACTGGAGGGTGGGCTTAGAAAAAGGCTATCCGCTAACCAAAAATATAATATATAATCCTTGGCCCGTATCCGAAAGTAGACCCAAACCACGGTTCTCCGGTTAGAATTTGGCTATGTCAGCCTTTGATTACAAATATATACAGTGTTGATTAGAATAGAACCCTTACCAGCCCTTAGTTTTTAATTACCAGAATCTCAATGATAGTTTGACTCATTCAAGACTGTGGATTCGCCCCCATTAAAATCTGTTAAGTCGATGAATACCAATGATAGCTTCAGCCGAGAGAAAGTTGAGACTCTTTTTGAAGGAAGAACCTAATCCAGCGATGTTTGCTTACCTGTATTGCTTAACGGAAGTGACTGAAGTTGAAAGAGTTCCAAGTTAAGACTTGTTTTATTTATTTCTTGAGAGAGAGGACCAATCCTAAGTATGTCGAAGAAGGATTCCTAATAATCTAGACTTGTCGTTTTATTCTAGTTCACTGCCTCCTCCTTCTTTGATGTCATATCCTTCTTTCTAAAAGTATGCTGGTCACTTCTCCCGCTTTCAAAACGAAGACTGTTAGCAAGAAGGAGCTCTTTTGAGTTGAGGTTTGAAGGCAAAATCCGATAAGGTGAGGGTACCTTTGATTGGAATTTCTTTACCATCAGCATCCTAGCAATCTAAAAAATAGAACATGGTTGGCCTTGCTATTGGGACTTAGCCCATATAGGCTAAACTTATCACCCCACTGGCATGAAAAAGAATTGAGTGAAAAAATTGACTGCTATAGAAGAAAAAGCTGCACATTCAATTCATCTTCCTCGATAAATGACTTTTGTGAGCGGACATTTGAGATTCATTTTAAAGCTAAAGGCACTAATGACTTAAAAAAAATAGGAACTAAGACCCGGTCTGGTACCCACAATAGAGAGATCAGAAGAACGCACGAAAGAGATTAGTCCCACCTTTATCAAGTAAAAGTTTTTCTTTGTTGGTTCATTTTACGATGTAAAGTATCCTTTTTCTTGTAAGGATTTTTTGTGTTCTCAGTATTGTATCGAGTGGATTGGAGTTTTTCACCCTAAGGCATAAGACTTTTAATAAGCCTTTCATTCAGGGCCTAATCCTTGTATTGCTAAACTCCCTCCCGAAGCAAGGGCTATCAAGTTTATGTGCTTACAAGTCTTGTTTCACCATTGATTGATCTATCGGCAAAGTTTTAATTTCCTTTAGCTTGAGGTTTACTCTCGTAACTTTCCATTAGCTATTCAGTACTACATCCGTATTCTGTAAAGTAGATATTCTGTGCTAGATTTCTAGTCTTCGAAGTACTCGATTCCCTAAGCATTGGTTAAGTAGCGGGCGCAGCGGGTCTATCACCACTCGGGTATCGTTTAGCCAGTGTTGTAGCCATCCTTTCTTTGTTTATTTATCATGAATCCCCTATCTCTTTTTACTGCGCCTGAGAAAGAAAAGATCCAGTTCGGGACCCCGGGAGAAAGGACTGACTGTCGCTTCCTCCGCTAGAACTGGCGATTATGGATTCTGAAAAGGAGAGGATGGATGTAATTCAACTCGAACAAAGTATGAATTGTAATAGACTATTACCGTTTAGTTCATGTAACGAACCGAACCTCTCGAGTGACCCTTCCCTTCTTTCCGCCTTCGTACGACTAGTCTGATTTTCTTTATTCCTTCCTTGTCAAAAATCGTCGGTTGGGTTGGTCCAACCAAGAAAGGCATGGGGCTTTGGGGCCTTGCTTGGGTCGAGTGTTGTATGGCTGCCTAGTAATTTACAACCACCACTCTATCTAGCCTAAGGAATTTGCTATTCGCGCTTTTTTCGATCTTGTACCTTAGTACACTGAACACTTACCTAATCTTGAATCTTGAAAGTAGAGTTTCTTTTTCAATCAACTGGCATACCTTGAACCTAGCTCGAAATTCTTTCTTTACTTTATTTTATCAAATTTCTAGTTTGTGATCGAGGGCGGCCAAATATGAGATAGGTTGCAGCTATAGTCAGAACTGAACCAGGCTAATCACGTAATGTTGACCCCACGGAGTGGTAGCAAAAGAGACATCAAATGGATAGAAATTCTCCATTTTATGGCTGCCGCCGCTTCTATCTCCGACGCTCTGAATATCGGGTATGATTGTTACTTTCTTGCCTTGCCCCACTCTCACCCACCTCTTCTGAAAAGACAACCTCGATCATTCATTACATATGATATATCGAGAGTTCAAAACCTTAACGTAATTCATTTAGCGAATGTCGATGAGAAAGTAGATCTAGTTCCAAGATCTAGAAAGTTGTAAATATAGTTAGTGAAGCTAGACCGGGAAGTGGGATATCCCTGGAAAAGAGGTCGGCCTTAAGTTCTTGCTTAGATAGCTCAGACTGAAGAGTTGTAGCTTTGCTTTCTGAAAGAGTAATTTTCTCGTTTTAAGAGAGAAGCAGAAGCCTTAGAAGGGAGCACTGGTGGCACACTTACTATTTCCCATTCCAACCTCACCTTAACCTTTCGTTAACTAACCTACCTTGTTTTCCAAATATAAGTAGAAAACCACGTAGTTCAATAGCTCCTTTCATCATGGGTCACTTTCCCTAATCAATTTTGATCACTAAAAAAGACCTCCGCAAGACCTTCACCCGGAAGACAGAATCAAAGGTAGACAACAGTCAGTTGTTTCACTTCAGTAAGAGGTAAGGCAGAAAAAGGGAAAGGGGAAATGCACCTTGACTTTGAAAACTCAAAGGGAAAGTAAGGGAAGTGCAAGCTAACTAATGGTAAGGGCTGAAGATAGAGAGTGATGAAGGGGGAAGAGGAGCTTGGTAGCTTGCGTAAGTCCAGTTTCAGAGGTTCAAAGCCAAAGGAAACTCTTGGACCATTTGAGTTTACAGACTCTGCCGCTTAGGTGACTACGAGGTAGAACATGTGTTCACCTGCTCAAAACTACAACTAGACTACCAGTAGAGGAACTGAACCGGCAAGAAGACCTACTAAATAGGAGGAAAAGGTGCTATCCCAATAGGTTTCGGATAGGATCGAGCAATAAGTGAAGGAGCTTGACCAATCCCAATGAGGGAAATAGTTAACAAGAAGCGGAAGGGACATCTTGAACTCAGGGTGAAGGGACATTAATGACAACAAAATAAGTGCGTGCATTTCCCGATCAAAGAAGCCCTTGAACTCACCTCTATTCAACAAAGAAATTTCACAAATGAACTCTCATCGGGATTGGACACTTTCTAACAGCCCTTTTGCCAGCGTAGGTGAATCTTTTATCCAGATCTTATTTCAACCCGTCTTCCAAGACACCTTCAACCAATCGTAGAGGTCATGGGTGAGATATCAAAGTTGACCTCCTTGTCAGGTCAGATAGATGACAGGCATATAGAGATGCTTAAAACATCATTCTTTGAATAACTGAAAATAGAAGCGACGAAGCAAGGAGCTTAGCGTACCATTTTTGACTACCTTCTCTGACATGTATGAGTTCTAACATTCTAGGGAATCTGTGCTTTGCTTTGTGATGAGTGGTGATTTTACCACTTATTTTAGTCTCTTTTATTTATATTTTGCGTCCTTTAATTATAATATGAGGTTGTTTATGATGTGTATTGCTAAATTTTTAGGTAAATGATGCCATGAAGAGAGTTGAATTCAATTGAAGAGGAATTGAGCAAAAAAGAGTACAAAAGTGCAAATTCCTTCAGTGATTCCGCATCTGCGAAACACTGTTCGCATATGCGAACTCGCATCTGTGAGGTGAAAGGCCGCATATGCGGAATTAAGTTTCCTTCCCTGGACTGCATCTGCGAAAGAAGAACTGCTTCTACAGTAGCGCATCTGCGCATAAACTACGCATCTACGATTGCGCATCTGCTGAGTCGCATATGTTGAGTCACATCTGCGTGGATACTTCCGCAGGTGCGGTCAATGGGCTTCAGACCTGGGCAGACTTGGAAATTCACATCTCCTCAATTCCAAACCCACAAATACATGACCTAGCAGATCTTTTGGACAACTTTGGCTTATTGTTTAGTTCCTAGACAAGAGAAGGCAAGTTTTGGAGCTAGGGTTCTTGCACACACACTTGGGTCTTGAAGATTTGAAGCTTTTGGTTGAGAATTTCTTACTCATTTATGCTCATTTCTTCATTTCGTTGCTTTACATAGAATATTTAAGTGTGTATTATTTTTTCCAACACATGAATCTTGTTTATGGGAATATTCATATTTAAAGTGTGGATTAAATATCTTGTTGTGCTTATGTATTGAACGATTTTTATTTATTATGAAGTGAGTTGTTGTTTCTTTAATTATTCTTGTTCTTTAATGTTTCCAAAGGGATTAGCTAACCCTAGGACTCGCCCATTAACTTCGAATTAATTTTGGAAAAGATAATTTGGGGCTGGGAAAGATTAATTAACAAGAACTTGAGGCTTTAACCCTCACTTTATAGATTCTACCTACGGATAGGATTGAACTACTTGTAGCCATATTCGGTTGTGCTTAATCTCTTAATTATTTTAGGGATAATTCAAGTATAAAGTCTTGTTAGTCTTCGGAAGAAGCTAATATAGAATTATTACTCGAGGCTAATTAACATAAACTCGCTCATATTTGTAAAATCGTGAAATACATTGGATCGTTACTTGAGTGTAATTCTCGATGCATATATACTTGTAGCCATTGATCATTTTACTTGCTTTCTAGGTTACTTTACATTTTCGCATTTAGCTATAATATTTTCTCAACAACCATTCTAAGTGTTTGGCATTGCATTATAAGTGATAATTCTCTTTCATTCCTAATCGCCTATATATTGTTCTATGTGGGATTCGACCCCGACTCATAGTTGGGTAAATTATGTTGCATGTGACCGTGTCCATTTACTTTTGAGTAGTAGATTTGGATGTCATCAAATTTGGCGCCGTTGCCGGGGAACAATTTGGCGTATTTAGGTTGTTTGAGAAATAAACGTAAGTGCTTTGGTCCAAACTTGTAAATATTTGTGTAATTATTTTCTTATCTTTGTCTATTTCTCTTATTTATTTTCTTGTTTGTTTTCATAATTTAAAAAAAAATGGCAACATATAATGAATATTGTTCGTGTGGTATTTGTTCATACTTTGATGACCCTGGTCCTTGTTGTGGAGGACAACACTCGTGGCAAAATTGTTTAAATTCTCCCGGGGGTGGATTGTGCATACAATCTCAAACCCATGAATGGAGTATTTGTGATAAGTGTGGTCGTCAAAATGGTCATTGGGATAATTGTGCTTATTTGTCCTTCCTTTCCCCAAGCCCCCTCTATGATGATTCTACTTTTTGTGATGAAAATCATAGGGATATGGAAGTAGAAGAAATTGAACATGGTCAAAATGGAGAGTTTAAGCTCATAATAGAATGCCTACTTGAAGGAGGAAACAAAGAGCAAAATGACTTGGAGGAGCTTTTGGAAAGTAGTCTCCAAAATGATTTGGTGCTTTAAAGGTTGAACTTACAAATGGGAGTAATGCTTGAAGCTTTAGAGGTCCAAAAAGCCTCGGAAGTGAATGATAGCCAAGAACCTTGCTTAGATGTGGACGCCGAAAATCCTTCCTTGGCACTTGATCAAAACCAAGAAGAACTCTCAAATGCTCAAAATGAGAGGATGACGCTCATGTTGGAGGCCATTATTGAAAATGAGGAGAAGCAAAGCTTGGCACTCGAGGACTTAAAACAAGCACTACATCGAAATGATGAGACTATCCGCACTTTGGAAGATCTAAAGAAATCATTGATTGAGGCTCGTTATGCCTATCAATTTGAAAGTGTGGAAAGAGGTCAAGAAGAGTCCAACTACGAGGAATAAAGAGAGCTTTATTTTGAGGAATCAAGAATTGAACGTCCGCCAACCAACTCCATGAGCGTTAGTGATGCCAAGAAAAATATGGAATTAGAGTCAACTAAATAATTTGAAGAGATGGTTGAAAAGGACTCTAGTTCGGGGGACCAAGAAAATGTCAAAATCCGGAAAGAATTGAACTTTAGAGGCTTGAGTTCACATTCCAAGCATTTCTCAACATTAGAATTATGTGGTGATATAGGAATTGAACTACACGAGTCAATAAGGGAATGCGAGGAGGAAAGACAAAGGCCATACATTTTACGGTTTGAAATTACAAAGAGGCAAAATGACATTCCTCGCATGAAAGCCAAGAAGTACAAAATGAAGAAGTTAATACTTGGTTTGATCATCTACTTAGCACCCCCCATCACAAACCTGATTCCAAGTAAGGTGCCCAATTCATATCGTCCAAGTGGCTAGAAAAGTGGTAAAGTTGATTTGTTAAATGTGGCGCTTGGTGGGAGGCAACCCATCGTTTTCAAAAAATTTAGTCGTTTTTTATATTTTCTTTCTTAGAATAGTTTATTATGTTATTTTTGACTAATCTGCCAAGTTTTAGATGTTTTGGAGTTGAATTAAGGGGTTTGAAGTGTTGGAACAAGCCAAAATAGTGGCTGCCCAGATCTGCCCAGCTTAAGTCTGGTGCAACCGCACCTGCGGACATAAGCACGCAGGTGCGCTCATGCAGAAGCAGAAACCAAGGCACAGATGCGCAACAATTCGCAGGTGCGATGAAAAACGCGCAGAAGCGGCTTCACATAAGCGCTTCTGGAGTCGCAGGTGCGAGTATCGGGCTGGTTTACTGAAATAAACCCTCATTTCATAAGGTATGTTCTAACCTTTTTTTCCCCCAAACTCAAACTCTTCTCATCTCTCACACCATCTGCTCACACTCGAATTTTCAAGCACAAGACCACACAGGTACCATGTCTCTCATCTACTCCTCTCTTCTACTTCTCTTTTCTTTTTCTTCTTCTTCATCTCGTCTGTTCTACAGTCACGTTTTCAATTTTTTCTTTATTTTTATTATCAATGTTAATTTTAGGGGTGAGGGAAAATGGTTGAGAGTGTCTGTATGTGTGCTGCTAATGTTGAAACAAATTTTTGGGAAGTCTGAGTACCAACTTAAATAGAAAAAAGCATATCAGTATCTCTGCTTGTCATGTGTTTGATAAATTGTCCAAAATAAAATTGCTAACTAAGTACCACAAAATTAGGTTTAATAGAATTGTCGGTTCATGTAGTGCACTAATTTAGAAGTCTTGAGTATAAATTATGTGCTAAAACTTTTGTCTGAGAAGTAAAAGAAGTCGAAAATTCTGGGCTTTGGAACCCTTTGATAAACACCGCAGAAGCGAAAAAGTGTCGCAGATGCGACCTCGTACCTGCGTTGACTGTTCCGCAGGTGTGAATCTGGGGAGATGGGCAAAAGTGCAGAAGCGGATAAAAACCCGCAGAAGCGGGATCGCACGTGCGATGGTCTTTCCGCAGGTGCGGAAACTGGGCAGAATTCCCAATTTCAGTAGCTTTGCATCTGGAGCTTCCCTGGCCCATTCGACTCGATTCTTTGGCCTAAATGCTTTGTTTTAAATTTCCTAACATGATTCTACTGCCTGACTAACATTGTTTTGATTTTTTGAAGGTACTTTGAGCTAAAATAGACCCAACCATGAACGAAAATGCCTCGCTTGATCACGAAATTGAAGAAGTGGCTAAGGATTTGAACTATGATGCTAACAGATTCATGTCTTCCCATTCCCAAGCCCGATATTATGATGATCTCCTCACGAAGAAGCTCAAACTTGAAAAGGGAATTGCCGATGACAAAGTGGCCGAGCTCCTTCCGGATTTCCATGGCCGGCTAGTTTCAAGCGGCTGGACTTGCTCCATCCCCACTCCATGCAAAGACAATGAGGAATGGGTCAAGGAATTTTATGCAATTTAAGGCATACACATTTCCAAAACCATGAAATCACTATAAGGGGAAAGACTGTGAGATTCGGAGTTGAAGAGATAAATGATGTCTATGGGCTCCCAAATCACCGGCTCGAGCCAGTCCAAGAAAGAGATACATGTGGCAATGGTGATTGCTAGTCGCAAAGCTATGTCCTCCAGGTCATAGAGTGACTTGGGCTACAAACAAAAAAGGTATCAAATATGGCGATTTCATAGCCGAAGAAAAAATATGATTGTATATCATTGCGAGTAGAGTGTCTCCTTGTGGGAACATGTCTGATGTCCCATATACCAGGGCCTTGATAATTTCTTGCATCCTAGATGGCATTCCTGTGAATGTCGGTCACTACATTATTCAGGAGTTGAAGGAGTATATGCTTCAAGGTGGCACGTCATTGATATTTCCATCATTGATTACAGAGTTCTGCCAGCATGAACAAGTTGAGAAATGGGATGGAGATCATTTGATATCGGCAGAAAAGACCCTTCACCCATTGAGAGTGACAAGAGCAGGCAGTGTGCTAAAGAGCAAGAAAAGGAAAGTGGATATTACGGTAGGTGAGGGGTCCTCATCACAAGCTACTCAGGCCGAGGGACCATTTGGGATGCTAAATTCCCAGCTTTCCTCCATTCGTGACCTAGTGTCACAACTCCCTAGTGGGACTTCACACTCCCAGCCTATGCCCGAATATTGTACTAGGGAAGAACTGAAGACCTACATGGAGGTCCAGAAAAAGTCTCACGAGAAGTTGGCAGCTTCTGTTGGAAGGATTGAGGAAGCCTATGGCAACATGGCCAAGGAACATGTAAATCTGCAGGAGGACTTCAAAAAGTTGAAAGGGAGATATAAGAAGAAATGCAAGTTTATGATAAAGATGTGGAGAGGCATCAAAGCCATCTTCAAATTAGGCCAGTAGAACATGAAGATACCTGTTGCTGATGGTGAGGATAGCGAGGAGTACTCTTTCATGTCGAGTGTTGATGATGATGATGCTGATGATATTGATGATGATGAGGCCGAGAGTTCTCAGCAGCAGTGATTAGCCCTCTCCTGCAATCTGCTAGTCTGATGCAGCCCTCAGGGAGACCCTCAAACTACTCTTATTTTCTTTTAATATTGTGCAGTGAGGAGACTGCAATATTTTTAGTTGGGGTGGCTTTAAGGAATATACTTTATTTGTACATTGATGCTATACATGTGCCCTTGCAGGGTGTATGTTGTGGTATGGATATTGTGTGCCCTTGCTGGGCTTGTTTTAGTAGTGCTTATCATGTGCTCTTGCCGAGCGTAGTTGTGATTTGTTGTACATTTGCAAGATTAGTCACTTTTGTTATTCTATTTTATTTTTCTTTCTTTACATATTTTCTTTAGTAGTTTTTAGCTTATGTTATTTTTGTTCATTTAGTATTAGTTTCTTTAAGTAGTTTTTGTCATTTTATTTTATTTTATTTCTTTAGTGTTTATTTTATCTTCTTTAGTAGTTTTAGTTTATATTTTAATTCTTTAGTAGTATTTTCTTGGGTTTTCTTTATGCTGCGGTTCTTTCCCGAGGAACATTTTTGTGTTGAACCGGGTGACTTTTCCGTATGATGGATGGCGTGACGACTTTCTTATGGGAATTAGTCTTGTTTTGTTATGTGGAGACTTCTGGATTATTTGGTACTAATAAAATTATTTTCTTGTATGTGAAGTGTGAATAAAGAATACCCCTCCGAATTTTGGTTTTAAATTGAAAAAGTGAGTTGCATGGGGAAGAATAATATTTGTGATAACTTTTGGCGCTTTTGGTGACTCTTTGCCCACTAGTTGGAATGATATTGTTCTAGATGCTCTTATTAAGAAGTGAAATTGATCCGTCTTGATTAGTTCATGTGCCATGTGTGTTAGTTTTTGTTATAAATAATTCTTGTGTTTACTTCTATCATCTAGAACTTGCCCGGTTGGTCTTTCAATGCTAATGTTAATTATGTTTGGTTGGAGGGATGACCTTAGGCATTCTTGGTGATCTTTGAAAAAAAAATCCTCTTAAGCCTTTCAAGCCTACCACTGCATTATCACTAGTTTACCCCATTTGAGCCTTTAACCTTTTCTTTGGCCACCTCATTATAAACTTTTACCCTTTTGTGAAATAATTCACTCTTTTGAACCTGTCCCTCCTTGAATATTGATAATGAGGCTAAAAGGCTAAGTTGGGGGTGTTGGTATTAAGTTGAAAAATGGTAAGGTTGTACGTTGAGTGTAGAAACATGCACGTCAAAGTTGTTCATAGGAAGTTACTCAAGCTCCAAAAGAAAAAAAAAACAAAAAACAAAAGAGAAAAATATGTAGATATATAAACATAGAGTCTTGAGAAAATTAGAGAGTTACTTTAAGGTGGTTCTATGTTGGTAACTAGATGCCAATAAGGGCGATGTGGTTTAAAAAGAAGCAAAGTGCAAAAAGAAAGACAAATGTGAGTAGTGTTCAAGGAGGGTGTAGTCACTTGTATCCCAAATGCTTATCCGACCCTTCCCTAAACCTACATTACAAGCTTAAAAAGTCCTTATGGGATCTCTAACCGAATGTTCTTGAACAGGCGGCGAATTAAAATAAGGGCAATCTTATGGCATGATATTTTCAAACACTTGCAATTCTTTGTTGAGAGTGAGTGTCTTTGTGCATTTGTCCCTTGTGTTGTATTTGTAAATATGGTGATTTTGGGACTTTCTTCCTTGTGAGGGCATATGAATTAGGATGGATTGGTGACATTGTTGTACACCGAAATGAGTAAATTGAGCATATGTAGTAGACTAGTACTTTTGAGTCACTTCTTGAGGCTTTTTGTTGTCGCTTGATTATTTTGAAACTCCTTTGCATTTATTAAAGTTGTTTTAAATGAGGGAGCTATTTGGTTGAAATTCACATGCTTGAGCCTAATTATTAGTACCAACCAAATCCATAAGTATGGTGCTTAATTGGAGAATGCGATTTGTGTATCATAGCAATGCCACTTGGGCTTTAAATGGTAGAACCTAATTGAATTGATGGATTTGATTTGCTTGAGTACAAGCAAAAGCTTTAAGTTGCGGGTGTTGATGAGTGGT
Organism: Nicotiana tomentosiformis; assembly: GCF_000390325.3. Taxonomy (NCBI): domain Eukaryota; kingdom Viridiplantae; phylum Streptophyta; class Magnoliopsida; order Solanales; family Solanaceae; genus Nicotiana; species Nicotiana tomentosiformis. The sequence continues at coordinate 44,893,996 of NC_090812.1, read as the reverse complement.
GATTTTACCACTTATTTTAGTCTCTTTTCTTTATATTTTGTGTCCTTTAATTATAATATGAGGTTCTGTATGGTGTGTATTTCTAGATTTTCAGGTAAATGACGCCATGAAGAGAGTTGAATTCAATTGAAGTATAATTAAGCAAAAAAGAGTACAAAAGTGCAAAATCCTTCAGTGATTCCGCATCTGCGAAATATTGTTCGCATATGCGAACTCGCATCTGCGAGGTGGAAGGCCGCATATGCGGATTTAAGCTTCCTTCCCTGGACCGCATCTGCGAAAGAAGAACCGCTTCTGCGGTAGCGCATCTGTGCATAAAATACGCATCTGCAATTGCGCATCTGTGCATGCAAGTCCATTTCTGTGGAGCCAGAGTTTCCCTTCAATGTTCGCATCTGCGATAGGCTATCCGCATCTGCTGAGCCGCATCTGCGTAGATACTTCCGCACGTGCGGTCAATGGGCTTCAGACCTGGGCAGACTTGGAAATTCACATCTACTCAATTCCAAACCCACAAATACATGACCTAGCAGATCTTTTGTACATCTTTGGCTTATTTTTCAGTTCCTAGACTAGAGAAGGCAAGTTTTGGAGCTAGGGTTCTTGCACACACACTTGGGTCTTGAAGATTTGAAGCTTTTGGTTGAGAATTTCTTACTCATTTATGCTCATTTCTTCATTTCCTTGCTTTGTATTGAATATTTAAGTGTGTATTATTTTTTCTAACACTTGAATCTTGTTTATGGGAATATTCATATTTAAAGTGTGGATTAAATATCTTGTTGTGCTTATGTATTGAACGATTTTTATTTATTATGAAGTGAGTTGTAGTTTCTTTAATTATTCTTGTTCTTTAATGTTTCCAAAGGATTAGCTAACCCTAGGACTCGCCCATTAACTTCGAATTAATTTTGGGAAAGATAATTAGGGGTTGGAAAAGATTAATTAACAAGAACTTGAGGCTTTAACCCTCACTTTATAGATTCTACCTAGGGATAAGATTGAACTACTTGTAGCCATATTCGGGTGTGCTTAATCTCTTAATTGTTTTAGGGATAATTCAAGTAGGAAGTCTTGTTAGTCTTCGGAAGAAGCTAATATAGAATTATTACTCGAGGCTAATTAACATAAACTCGCTGATATTTGTAAAATCGTGAAATACATTGGATCGTTACTTGAGTGTAATTCTTGATTCATATATACTTGTAGTCATTGATCATTTTACTTGCTTTCTAGGTTAGTTTACATATTTGCATTTAGCTATAATATTTTCTCGATAACCATTCTAAGTGTTTGGCATTGCATAATAAGTGATAATTCTCTTACATTCCTAATCACCTATATATTGTTCTATGTGGGATTCGACCCCGACTCATAGTTGGGTAAATTATATTGCATGCGACCGTGTCCATTTACTTTTTAGTAGTTGATTTGTACGTCATCACTTTGCCAATGTCACTTTCAATATGCTTCACACATACAAGTTTGATTGAACTGTTCACATTGGCCATCTAGAGAGATTATATACAGTGTGTCGTTGGGGTGGAGAACTCTTGAATAGGACATCGGGGGAAAACGGACGATAAGATCAGTCACAGGCCAATGAACATATCTAAATCGACATCAATTAATAGCTTTGCTTTGCGTAAATAAAGATAGATGCCCCTGACTTGTCTCTTCCCTGCCTTCTTGGGTCAGCAGTTGATCTCGTTGCCTCAAACCTTTCTAGGGAGTGACCCCTACCATAATAGAACGACTCGCCCTTCCATGCGCTAAGCTGGGTAGAGCGCTTTCAAGAAGAGGATTGTACCAATTATAGAGTAGAATTCTTCTCCTTCACATCATCGGTCAACTCTGGGGACAGTGGATAGAGGTCATCCCTATTTGACTGAAGAGGGTAGGGTTTTCTCCTATGACAAGCGTTGCTTGTTGACTGCCACAGACCGGCTTTCCTCAGTCGTTGACTGTGGCGAGGCTACCCATCTATCAAGAGAAGAAGTTTTTCCAAATAAATGAGAGAGATCAATGTGCGAATTTCCTTTCCAATCTACCTCGTGGTTGAGAGAAGTGCGCCTGACTCGATCGGTACCACTCCAACTGACTTGGCTAGAAGGGACTATAAAAGGACCTGATTGAGATCACACTTATTTTGGCATGGAGAGGAGTCTGACGTACTTTCAACACTCAGAGAATGCTTAAGAACTGGCCAGCAAACAAAGAGATCTGATGCTCGACTGCCTAAAAGAAAGAAAGCCCGGTATGGATATTCATTCTTCTATAGCAAAGGCATAAAGTGAAGGAGGCCGCTAAGGTTGAGCCTTACTAATTTTAAAAAGTCATATTCAATCACCCGGAAATATCCACATCTGCGAATAGAAGCTGTGGAGGGAGATCCATGCAATGGCATTTCATCAACATATACCACTTCTTCTTCCCTGCTTGGGCATTTGGAACTGTTAGCAGTTGAGGATGAACTTCAGGCTTTCTATGAGTGGAAATCCTATTAGCGAACCCTCTTTCGTACCTCCGCCTTTCCCTTAGAGTCATGGTCACCATTTTGTTATCACCGTGTAAGACTACTTCACCAAGTGGATTGAAGCAATACCAATAGCCTTAATATTGGAAAGTCACTTTAAAGCCCAAGTGCAACCAAACTAGCAGGAAATGAAAGCAAAAATGGATCTGTGTCACTGTCTGTATGCTTGTCTTCAAGAATCAATCAACCAAAGAAGCAATCAACATATCAAGTTGAGGTATCAAAGTTTATCATGTCTTCTTTCGTTTCAACCCTGATGTATGAGATGAGGAATCCCTCATAGCTAGATTCATCAGTAGCTTAGAAACTTGGAACTGGATGAGGGGAAGAGATGAGAATAGGCCTCGCCCATTCCATAATGCCATTCTCTTCTTGATCACCGAATATTGATACAAAAACAGTCACACCAAAAGAAAGATGAAGGGGAAGCCTGCGGCAAGGGTCAGATTGACCCTAGGCTTAATTCCCCAACGAGCACAGTCAGAAGAGAAGCCTTTGGGCAACTCGATGGAATCAGAGGAGAAAGATAGAGTCATTGCCATTCTAACCGATGTCAGAAGACGTGAAGTGAGGGCGTGGTTTAAGTCACATCGTATGCTCATCTTCATAAAGGTTTGAGTTTGATTGTATGTTGCCAAAGAGAATAGTTTCATTGTTCAGGTTCATTGTACATTGTAGATTAATAAGACCCAAAACCGGTAGCGAGTAGAATGAAGAAGTTGCTTCTAGAATGTCGATTACTAGGTAAATCATCCACCATATATAGCACCTATCGGACGGGGAAACTTTATTGAATTGAGTTCGGTCTAGAAGGTTTAAGCAAGGGATGTGGATTGAGTCCATGTTCTGGAGAAAGAGGGGTCCTTTGTTTTTTTTCATCTTTCCTAAATCAATCGATCAAATTCTTCATATCCGAAGCGCAGGAAGGATCTTACTAGAAAGTCATCTTGCGGATGCGATAATCCTCTGGCTATGGCCACATTCATCTCGGCAATAGGAGAGGGAAAGAAAATCCATATACGAGACCAACTGGGACCGAACCTTTCTATCTTTTTCTTTCTCTTTTTGTTCTCGCCTGCCGAGGACCTTTATTTCAATAAAGATAAAGGGCCACTAGAAGGGAAAGGGCTTCAGGAGATATTGTTAGATTGGATGGGTGTAGTTGATCGATCAAACTATGATGATTGGAATGAAGACAGACAGACTTCCGTGCGAAAGACAGAACGGCAAAACTTTATTATTATATTATTGCATTTTTCCTAAACTTCATCAAGCTTATCCGCTCATTTGTTCCAAACCAGAGTTTGTAGTTTCAAGATCGCGCTTTTAGTATGCATGTGGTGAGATGTTCCAGGCCCAATATCTACTAATTTTTCCATTCCTATGATTCAAAGGATTCACCAGCCATAGGGCAGTTAGGCAGACATCAAGTAAGGGCTCGTAGGCTACTCATGCCAAATATCCGATATTTTTCTGGGGGAAGAGAAGAGCTCTAGGTCAAGCCTCTTATTCTATTTATTCTATTAGGTCTACCCGTCGGGTAGGTAAGCGAGACAAAAGTCTCATTGTTCGTGGTGTTGCAATGAATTCATTGGATGATAATAGCGTATAAAGATTTTCTTTCTACTTCCTCCTCTATCTAAGTGTCAAGTTTTAGCTCATAGGTGGTTCGTTTTGAAGTGACTTCATCTTTATGTTTAACACATGCATGTACTACTCGTTGTGTAGTAAAATTTCATGTCAGTCACGATTGGATTTGAATCAATATAAAGCTTAGTAGATAGTGAGCCTTGGTTCTTAGCAAAATGCTACGCACTATCTTACATACGATGATTTAGATCACCAAAAAGGAATTCCAGTAATGTCATACGGTGGAAAGACAATGTCATTGAAGGGCATAATCTAATATAGGACTGCTCACCTGCGTAAAGACATTAAATTAGTTCTCAGTGAAAGACGTCTCGAGTCAAGGAAGAAAAACCAAGCTCTGTTAGTTAGACCACCTCAGAAGTACATGATTTCATCTTTCCAACCAATTGATGTAGGAAGAACCCTGGACCTATTCATTCCATCTCAGACTCGCCTAGCGGTCTTTTTCATCTCGTAAAACGGTATTTCTCTCTTTTATCATCTCTTCAAGGACATAGAGCTTCGGTTCCCCTTCTTCCTAATGGACTACAAGGACCCTAGGACTGAGGACTCTTTGAAAGAAGGATTACTGTACTGGCTTACCCTTATTAAGAACAGACTGGCTGACTTCCTAGCTATTTTTATTCAAAGAAGGCAAAGAAGGAAAGGAAAACATAGACGGGAAAGAAAGGGAAAGCTCCAACTCAAGTCATCGAGTGACATATAAAACAAGGAGACATCTTTATGCATGTGCAAAAGGCGATTAATCGAGATAGTGCAGAGGTGACAAAGCATGCATGAAGTTTTATTCAATCTGGTGGTCCCAACAAAAACAACATTAGAGCTTGCGGCCTCAGTTGGCAAAATATGGGTTGTTGCCCAACTATCTTGCTTTTTCTTTTATTTTAAATATAAAAGAAGTGATGTCAGGGAGAGGCACCTGATTCTTCTTTGCTTCATATTAAGCATAATATGTACTATCTATCTAAAGGGAATCCATTTTGGATTTTTATGTTATATACTTTCTTTATTTACAATCTTAATCTATATCTTTGATTTAGATTACGTTCCTTTGGTTGTCTTACTGTTCTACTCATTAGATGTGGGGCTGGCAAAGTGGGGATTTTACCTTATTTTTCAGCAGGTCGCCTACTATGCACTCTTTATATCTTTTGGATAAAGAACAATCCATCCCACCAAAAAGGATAATTTATACATTAATATTCCTACTAAATATTCAATTATTTATTGGTATATTAATGTATAAATATTTCTATTTAAGAAAACCAACTAAGATAGTTGTCCTCTTGTCGGGGGCCAGCATTATTTTTTTATGCATGAAAAAACAAAGTCATTTAGCTTTTCGACTCTCTTTATTTATTTATTTATTTCATCATGAGTCTAATGATTGGATTAGTCTCTTCGCCACGTAAAGGGAATGCATTAGACTTGTTCGGGTTATAAAATTTTGTTTTAGGACATATAATCTTTATATGGGGATTGCAACTTTTTATATTTCCCCACGAAAGGTAAGCTATAGTTCCCTTTTTATTCTACACACTCTTCTATCTTCTACCGTATTTCCATCATCTCAAATGGATATCTAAGTGGATAGAAGGCTTTAATTTGATTCTCTTATTCCTTAGTTTATTTTCCTTCATAGAAGATTCAAGGACAGCTCATGGCAGAAGAGAAGAGGGTACTAACACAAAAAGACCCCCGAACGAAAAAGAAAATCTAACTTTTGGATTTTGATCTATAATGGCCTTTTTATTGATTTTGATGATTGGATATCTCTATGATTGGAAAAGAGGTGCTTTGGATCGACTAGTGATAGATGGGAATAAATTGGGGGATATATGCCGGACAACAACTCCAACACCCCCGATGGATAGTTTGATATGTTCGGGAGCAGGCTTGGCTTGAAGGCCCTTATGTTTTTGGCAAAAGAGTTATGTAGGCGTACAAATCTTCCTAGGTTGTATTCGATCGTGATTGACCAAATAATCGATTAGTAGTATGCCTGTGCCAGAAGACCTTCTCACAGATGATTTCTAGTCAGTTTGCCGTGAGTGGCTTCTCGATGAATAAGCTACGATTTCTCTTGTTGATACAGTTTCATTTTTTTAGGCAGTTTCGTATTCTACCCGTCTTACTTGATGATTAGGATTTGCTTTCCCTATTTGAAAAAAGTAGATCTGTGTCACTTTCACTTTGCTTCACACATGAAATTACACTGCTTTGAAGGGCTCGAATATATTGATTTGAGAACTTATTTCAAAGGCTGGGTAGACTCGTGGGAGAACTTTAAGAATCGCTTTCGCTCTCGGATCTAATTCTCTGCTTAGTGACTCGATCTCTCTTTCTTTCGAAGCTCATGCACTACTAATGGCCTCGGAGTTAAGCTTAACAAAACTCCATAAACCGCTATGCCCCTTAGCTTCCGGGAAGAAAGCAGTCGGCTTTCATTATTTTAGTGCTAATGTAATCACAAGCATTCATCTTATTCCAAAAGGCAAAAAGATCATGCTACCAAAGAAAGCATAGTCATAGGGGAAGACTGATTTGGTATATTTATACCAATGATATCCGCGTCGATTCCCAGTCTTCAGCGAAGCGGGTCGCCGTTCCCCTTGTTCAGACTACGCTCTTGCACACTATTGCTAGTGGTCTATTCTTTGATTGATGTGCTGCTTTCAGTACTGAAGGACTAGCAATTGCAATAAATGACCTTCTCGATACCCTATTAGTGCTTTAGAAGCTTAATTCTCGACTTTTGGGGAAAGATTGATTCATATCATAGGAGACTGCTCTTATCTAAAAGTCTTAGTAAAGGGCTCGGAGGGTTTTACAGAAGGTATGCAGTCAGAGTTGGAGAAAGGAAGTGAAAAGAGGAACAAGGATCATTCCTCCACAAAGGAGGCGATTGTGCACTTTTTTGAAAGGAATCTTTAGCATCAGAGAAAGCTAGTTCGGGGTCGGTGAACAAAAGAAGGCTAGATCTTCAGTAGAGAAAGAGATAGACTGAGATCCCAGTTAGAAGAATCTCATGATTAGAATGAGTTCTTGCTTCTTACCTTAGGGGTTCCCCTGGGGCAAGAGAATACAGCTCTTATCGAAGACTGCATTACCACCATCCCAAGCCCTTTAATCAAAACTGTGAAAGGGAGTGAAAATCTCTGGTTTATAGTTGGTAAGGAGATCTTGGAACCCCATTGGAACTTACCCTATGGGAGCCCTTCTTTTTGGAAACGTCGAATCGGGTATTTTATGCTTAACGCATTCTACCCCCTTCTTAACACATTCAAGTCGGGTGCCTGTGAAAGGAATCGCCTTAAAAACAAGGCGCACAGCATCGTGAGAAAGGAGAATTGTTACAACCCAAATTCGCATACCATAGATCACGTCGTAAGTTAGTCGATGTAAATCCAAGAAGAGATTATCTTTGAGATGATAAGAAGTTAATCCTATTGGTCTTAAACGATACAAGGGTGTATAAGAGTGGTTAACAAATATTAGAAGTTAAACGAATCAAGGATGTTGTAACCCGTATTTTCGGGTAACACTAGAGGTGATTAACTGTCCCAAGAGGTCTTGTTTTAATGTATTTGAATCATATAATATCCGCATCATAAGTCTTGAAGTCAAGCGAGTTATGAAACAAAAGTTGATAAAAGTTGTCGCAACTTAGGTTTATAATTTTACTTAAACTTTAGGTCAAATGTTATTGCATTTTTCTCCCAATGTGCTTGGAATTATGGGGTGATCTACCTATCAAATTGAAGATCTATGAGTCTAGTTTCCAACGCATTAAACCGTTCGTCGATACGATCTCGGAATAGAGAGATATTCGCGTTTTCGCGAGAGTGCGCCAAGCTGCTCTCTATGGGGCCCACAAAGGCGGTTTAAGACATTTGGACATATATAAGATAACTCAACCCCGTTTTAAGTCATTATTTTTCAGTATATTCAGACCTTATAACCCTAAAAACATTCTCTCAAGGTTCTCTCATGATCCAAGACCCAAACAAAGGGCAAACAACACAAATCAAATGTCGGGAATCCCGTGGTGCTAGTAAGTTTCTTGTTTTTCTTGTTGTTGCTGATTTTTGTGTTGTTCCAGCTCGTGTGGGAGGTTGTTTTAAGTGCTTTATGTTCTGTAAATACACCTTCAAGTTTTTAATATCAACCCTAGGTGATTTCAAGTCTTCTAAAGTAATTCTAGTGCCGAAAAACCCGAATTAATTGCTAGTTTCGCTTCCTTGTTCTTGTGGCAGAATTGAAGGGATATTTCGTAGAAAATTAAGGTCAAATTGGAGTTGTTCTTTCTGTTTAAAGGTAAGTAACCTCTTACTCTATATATATTTAAGATTATCCAAGTTGCAGCTAAGTCGTTGAAGCTAGAACTTGTGAAATATATATCGAAAAGCTTGGTAGTAATGTTGTTGGTTGGTGGACTGTTTTGGAGGCTCAATATGATTATTAATGATGTTGTTTGGGCTGTTTGGTGATTGTATTGACTTGTGGGAAGTCATATAAATAGGGGAGGTGCTGTCCGTTTCATCGTAAAATAGGTTGTGGTCGATACATAATAGTTACGACGCTTAAACGATAATGATAGTGTCATTTATCTTATTGTAGACTAAGGAGTCGTGATATTTGCATAGCTTGAGGTTGGACAGTATATACAAGGTATATGAGTCTATCCCCTTCATTCTTTTGCACGACTCCGATTGTACATAATGTAATGAACGAGCTCCCAAAGATACTCTACTCTTAGAAGCTAGCAGTACTTACATTGCTGCCCTTCTTATGAAACGATTGATATTGATGTTACTTCTCTTATTCTTATATTATCAATGTTGTTGGTAGTTCCTTATTCTTATAAGATTCTTGATGAAGAGTTAATCCTAATAACATGTACGAAGGATACCGACCTTACGTCACTCTGAAAGGTTCAAAATGTGATTCCAATGAGTCCAGCATGCATCATATATATGTATCTATTTTACTCTACCGAGCCGCGCTATAGTCGGCCGAGTATGGCACCTATTGTGCAACCACTGATCAGTTGGGTTTTACCGAGCTCCACGTGGCCGGGTATGATTCTACCGAGCCCTATGATGGCCGGGTACGTTTTACCGAGCCTATTATGGCCGGGTACGATATGATGATGATGATGCCCACAAAGGCATATGTTTTAAACGTTTATGTATATATATATGTATGTATCATGTATTTCATGTCAGTAGCCCTCAGAGGTACCCAGATGTCACAGGTTGTATATTCCCTATCACTGTTTACATTATTGTTCTTACTTATGCTATTCTGCCTTACATACTCAGTACTTTATTCGTACTGACGTCCTTGTTATTTGTGGACGCTGCATGTCGTGCTGCAGGTCCTGATAGACGGGTAGACGCAGCTCCCCCATCACAGTAGGCTATCCAGTTCAGCGTTATTGGCAAGATCCTTTCTCCGGACTTGCCGTGGTCTTGGTATGCATTTTTGTTATAGACCTTATGGGTATGTCGGGGCCCTGTTCCGGCAATGTTGTAGCACTTATGTTCTTTTAGAGGCTCATAGATAGGTGTCGACTCATGGTAGCTCGTACCTTATATATAGTTTCTTGACAGTCTTGTCGTCCCATGTTATGTATGTTCATGACATTATCTTTCATTGTTGGATGTTCATGATCCATGTCTACCATTTATATTTATCTTGTCGGCCCTTAAAGATAATAAGGAAGGTTAGATAAAATGTACGTTGGTGCTCGGCAAGTATGGCCCGGGTGCTAGTCATGACCCTCCAGTTGGGTCGTGACAAACTTGGTATCAGAGCAAGTCTGTCCTAGGGGTTGTCTATGAGCCGTGTCTAGTAGAGTTTTGATTATGGATGTGTAGCGCGCCACATTTATAATCAGGAGGCTACGTGACATCTAGGGTTGTTACCTTCTTCCTGAATCTAGATCGTGCGTAGAGTTGAGTCGTAAGTGTTCATATCTAATATTCACCTTGTTTTCTTTTAGCGATGCCTTCGACTAGGAAGCAAGCGATTAGTAAACGGCTTGATACAGCTGTAGGAGAGGGTAACATTCAGGTGCCTCCAGCCATAGCAGGCCAAAGTGAGCCTCAGAGTGAGATGCCGTCTCATACCTCTCTGTCTCCTCCAGAGGATATTAGGAGGCACCCAGTACATCCAGTTCCTCCGTCTGGCACTACAGACCACGATATGCGCAGTGCAGTGCAGTTGTTGAGTAGCTTAGTAGCTGCTCAGGCTCAGAGGCAGAATACCGGTGCTGCTGATAAACCGGTTAGTGCAGGAGTTCGTGATTTTATTAATCTAGACCCTCCAGTGTTTACCGGATCAAGCCCCAAGGAGGACCCGCAAACATTTATTGATCAGGTTCATTGTACATTGCGTGTTATGCATGCTAGTGATACAGAGGCAGTAGAGTTGGCTTCTTATCGGTTATGGGATTTAGCGATTTTATGGTATGATAGTTGGGAGAGATCTAGGGGTCCGAACGCTCCTCCAGCCGTGTGGAAGGAATTTTCTGAGGCCTTTCTTCATCACTACTTACCAGCTGAGATACGATGAGCTAGAGCTGATAAGTTCTTGAACCTTCGACAGGGTAATATGAGTGCATGAGAGTATAGTATATAGTTTGATTCTTTATCAAGGTATACTCCCCATATGGTGGCCGAGATGAGTGATAGGGTGACCACATCTGATAAATGAGTGCACAACAGCCTCCTTGGTAGAGGGCATGGATATTTCCCGTATTCAGGCTTATGCCCAGACCCTTCAGGATCATAAGTTATATGCTAAGCTCTCTAAATGTGAATTCTTGCTGAACTCAGTAGCATTCCTTGGCCATGTGATATCTGATGCGGGTATTAGTGTCGACACTCAGAAGATCGATGCAGTGAAGAATTGGCCGAGACCTACAACACCGTCAGAAGTCCGCAGCTTCCTGGGGCTAGCAGGATATTATAGGCGGTTTGTAGAAGGGTTTTCCTCTATATCAGCACCATTGACTAAGTTAACACAGAAAGCTACCAAGTTCCAGTGGTCTGATTCTTGTGAACATAGTTTTCAGGAGCTAAAGAATCGATTGACATCTGCGCCAGTGCTCACTCTCCCAGAAGGAACAGAAGGTTATGTGGTATATTGTGATGCCTCAGGTATAGGTTTGGGGTGCGTATTGATGCAACGTGGGAAGGTGATTGCTTATGCATCACGACAATTGAAGAAGCATGAAAAGAATTACCCGACTCATGATTTGGAATTGGCTGCAGTAATATATGCTTTGAAGATATGGCGGCACTACTTATACGGCGTCCATGTTGACATCTACACAGATCACAAAAGTTTACAATACATCTTCAAGCAGAAGGAGTTGAATTTGAGGCAGCGTAGGTGGCTTGAATTACTGAAAGACTATGACGTCGAGATATTGTACCATCCTGGTAAAGCCAATGTTGTGGCAGACGCTCTCAGCCGTAAGTCAATGGGAAGCTTAATACATATTGAGGCAGGTAGACAAGGGTTGACCAAAGAGCTTCACCAGCTGGCCAATATGAGAATCAGATTGTTGGACTCTGATGACGGAGGTGTTACTGTACAGAATACAGCAGAATCATCTTTGGTAGCCGAGGTAAAAGCACGGCAATATGAAGATCCTACCTTAGTAAGATTGAGAGAGGGAATTCAGCAGTGTAAGATTACAGCTTTCAAGATCGGAGGAGATGGGACACTAAGATACCAGGGCCGATTATGTGTACCTAGTGTGGCAGGGTTGCGAGAGAAGATTATGATTGAGATTCACCAGTCCCGATATTCTATCCATCCTGGCTCGACAAAGATGTATCATGACGTTAAGGAGCAGTATTGGTGGGATAACATGAAGAAGTCTATTGCAGAATTTGTAGCCCAGTGTCCTAATTATCAACAAGTAAAGATCGAGCATCAGAAACCCAGTGGATTGATTCAGAATATAGAGATTCCGACCTACAAATGGGAGGTGATTAATATGGACTTCATTATTGGATTACCTCGCTCTTATCATAAGTTTGACTCCATCTGGGTGATAGTTGATCGACTTACAAAATCTGCCCATTTTCTACCAGTTAAGACAACTTACACGGCTGAAGATTATGCGAAGTTGTATATCAAGGAGATTGTTAGGCTTCATGGTGTGCCGGTATCTATTATATCAGACCGAGGAGCTCAATTTACGGCTAACTTTTGGAGGTCTTTTCAGAAGGGTTTAGGCACACAAGTAAATCTCAGCACTGCATTCCATCCGCAGACTGACGGACAGGCTGAACGTACCATCCAGACGCTTGAAGATATGCTACGAGCATGTGTTCTAGATTTCAAGGGGAATTGGGATGACCATCTGGCACTTATAGAATTTGCCTACAATAATAGCTACCATTCCAGTACTAAAATGGCCCCGTATGAGGCACTGTATGGGAGGAGATGTAGATCACCAGTTGGATGGTTCGAAGTCGGTGAGACAGAATTATATGGGCCAGATTTGATTCACCAAGCCATTGAGAAGGTGAAAGTGATACAAGAGCGACTGAGGACGGCACAAAGCAGGAAAAAGTCTTATTCCGACGTCCGACGTCGTGATCTGGAATTTGAGGTTGGTGATTGGGTTTTCCTGAAGATCTCGCCGATGAAGGGTGTTATGCGTTTTGGGAAGAAGGGTAAGTTGAGTCCACGGTATATTGGGCCGTACAAAATTCTTCGACGAATTGGACAGGTTGCTTACGAGTTAGAATTTCCATCTGAATTGGAATTTGTCCACCCGGTATTCCATGTATCTATGTTGAGGAAATGTATTGGAGACCCTTCTCGGGTCGTCCCTATCAAAGATGTACAAGTTACAAAGGATCTATCATATGATGAACTGCCAGTGGCTATATTATATCGACAAGTCCGCAAGCTGAGAACAAAGGATGTAGCTTCCGTGAAAGTATTATAGAGGAACAAGAATATAGAAGAAATGACATGGGAAGCAGAAGAGGAGATGAAGTCTAAATACCCTTACCTATTCCAGAGTGAAGATAACGAGGATGCCGGGGGAAAGAAGGACGCATTATAAGGTGAAACGGCTCTATGAGATAAGCAATAGCTTGTGAATACTCTTTTTTTAATACAAAATGGTGATATGCAGATAATGTACATATCCATAATGCTTTGTATAGTCTTGTATGGCCATAGGTTGGGTTTAACTGCTTGCAAGTTTGGCTAGTGTCCATTTTATGGGGGAAACTCAGCCAGAAATCTCCGTCGGAATCCACGATGAGTTAGACACCCCATAAACCCTTACATTCGAGGACGAATGTTCCTAAGGGGGAGAGAGTGTTACAACCCAAATTCGCATACCATAGATCACGTCGTAAGTTAGTCGATGTAAATCCAAGAAGAGATTATCTTTGAGATGATAAGAAGTTAATCCTATTGGTCTTAAACGATACAAGGGTGTATAAGAGTGGTTAACAAATATTAGAAGTTAAACGAATCAAGGATGTTGTAACCCGTATTTTCGGGTAACACTAGAGGTGATTAACTGTCCCAAGAGGTCTTGTTTTAATGTATTTGAATCATATAATATCCGCATCATAAGTCTTGAAGTCAAGCGAGTTATGAAACAAAAGTTGATAAAAGTTGTCGCAACTTAGGTTTATAATTTTACTTAAACTTTAGGTCAAATGTTATTGCATTTTTCTCCCAATGTGCTTGGAATTATGGGGTGATCTACCTATCAAATTGAAGATCTATGAGTCTAGTTTCCAACACATTAAACCGTTCGTCGATACGATCTCGGAATAGAGAGATATTCGCGTTTTTGCGAGAGTGCGCCAAGCTGCTCTCTATGGGGCCCACAAAGGCGGTTTAAGACATTTGGACATATATAAGATAACTCAACCCCGTTTTAAGTCATTATTTTTCAGTATATTCAGACCTTATAACCCTAAAAACATTCTCTCAAGGTTCTCTCATGATCCAAGACCCAAACAAAGGGCAAACAACACAAATCAAATGTCGGGAATCCCGTGGTGCTAGTAAGTTTCTTGTTTTTCTTGTTGTTGCTGATTTTTATGTTGTTCCAGCTCGTGTGGGAGGTTGTTTTAAGTGCTTTATGTTCTGTAAATACACCTTCAAGTTTTTAATATCAACCCTAGGTGATTTCAAGTCTTCTAAAGTAATTCTAGTGCCGAAAAACCCGAATTAATTGCTAGTTTTGCTTCCTTGTTCTTGTGGCAGAATTGAAGGGATATTTCGTAGAAAATTAAGGTCAAATTGGAGTTGTTCTTTCTGTTTAAAGGTAAGTAACCTCTTACTCTATATATATTTAAGATTATCCAAGTTGCAGCTAAGTCGTTGAAGCTAGAACTTGTGAAATATATATCGAAAAGCTTGGTAGTAATGTTGTTGGTTGGTGGACTGTTTTGGAGGCTCAATATGATTATTAATGATGTTGTTTGGGCTGTTTGGTGATTGTATTGACTTGTGGGAAGTCATATAAATAGGGGAGGTGCTGTCCGTTTCATCGTAAAATAGGTTGTGGTCGATACATAATAGTTACGACGCTTAAACGATAATGATAGTGTCATTTATCTTATTGTAGACTAAGGAGTCGTGATATTTGCATAGCTTGAGGTTGGGAAGTATATACAAGGTATGTGAGTCTATCCCCTTCATTCTTTTGCACGACTCCGATTGTACATAATGTAATGAACGAGCTCCCAAAGATACTCTACTCTTAGAAGCTAGCAGTACTTACATTGCTGCCCTTCTTATGAAACGATTGATATTGATGTTACTTCTCTTATTCTTATATTATCAATGTTGTTGGTAGTTCCTTATTCTTATAAGATTCTTGATGAAGAGTTAATCCTAATAACATGTACGAAGGATACCGACCTTACGTCACTCCGAAAGGTTCAAAATGTGATTCCAATGAGTCCAGCATGCATCATATATATGTATCTATTTTACTCTACCGAGCCGCGCTATAGTCGGCCGGGTATGGCACCTATTGTGCAACCACTGATCAGTTGGGTTTTACCGAGCTCCACGTGGCCGGGTACGATTCTACCGAGCCCTATGATGGCCGGGTACGTTTTACCGAGCCTATTATGGCCGGGTACGATATGATGATGATGATGCCCACAAAGGCATATGTTTTAAACGTTTATGTATATATATATGTATGTATCATGTATTTCATGTCAGTAGCCCTCAGAGGTACCCAGATGTCACAGGTTGTATATTCCCTATCACTGTTTACATTATTGTTCTTACTTATGCTATTCTGCCTTACATACTCAGTACTTTATTCGTACTGACGTCCTTGTTATTTGTGGACGCTGCATGTCGTGCTGCAGGTCCTGATAGACGGGTAGACGCAGCTCCCCCATCACAGTAGGCTATCCGGTTCAGCGTTATTGGCAAGATCCTTTCTCCGGACTTGCCGTGGTCTTGGTATGCATTTTTGTTATAGACCTTATGGGTATGTCGGGGCCCTGTTCCGGCAATGTTGTAGCACTTATGTTCTTTTAGAGGCTCATAGACAGGTGTCGACTCATGGTAGCTCGTACCTTATATATAGTTTCTTGACAGTCTTGTCGTCCCATGTTATGTATGTTCATGACATTATCTTTCATTGTTGGATGTTCATGATCCATGTCTACCATTTATATTGATCTTGTCGGCCCTTAAAGATAATAAGGAAGGTTAGATAAAATGTACGTTGGTGCTCGGCAAGTATGGCCCGGGTGCTAGTCATGACCCTCCAGTTGGGTCGTGACAAGAATCGTCATTTGCACCAGGGGTTGAGGTTGAAGCAACGAGTACTCGAACTCTAGTTTCATTTCAGAGGAAGAGAATGAAGCTTTTAAGGCAATGCTTGAAGTAGATTCTTTCGATAAAGATACCGAGATTTCTTGCTTACCTACCTTCTGCCCTTATGAATGCCGGATCGTGAGGATCTTACTTTATCGAAGACAAACCTTCCACTCAATAGACTCTCTCCCTACATGAGTCAATTTCCTTATTAGCCGCCCTTCCTTGGATAGCAGCTTGCAACAACCGATTAGGAGTACTTTCTTTCCCACATGGACAGATTAAGCAGCATAGTATGCTCTTCTTTCTTGGATGATGTTGGGAATGGTTTTCGAGACTTCAGTTACTATTTCCTCTATCTATTCTGCTATTCCGCATAGCGAAGACTTTCTAGTAGAAATATTTTGTTCAGTGAGAATTCCAGTATGAAAGACTTGGCAAGATTGGCTTCGTAGTGCAGAAAGACCTTGGATGAACAAGTCGAAACTTCTCTTTATGGCTATACCTCCTGTAAATCAAAACACAAGTTTAGGGCACCCTAACGGTGGGAAACATGGAGATTCAATCATCTTTCTCTCTTTCCCTGAAACAATTACTGAGGCAAGTGTTCGGGCAGGTGGAGTGATGGCTAAGTGAGTCAGTCAACGACAAAAAGGGAAGAACTTAAGGCTACCTTTCTCGGAGTTCCACAAAGAGACTTAATAGTACCCTAGGAAGATTATGTACGGATCTATTGACCGAGACTGCACAAATGAGAAGCAAAGCAGCTTCTCTCACAGAGAATTCCATTGAGAATCGGGAGGAAGAGCTTCTATTCTTTCTTCTATTTGAAAAGTCTCTTTGAAAGGAGATTCGCACTAGTGTGCAAAAAGAAGTAAAAGACTAAGAGGAGAGGGGTCAAGATAGATTGGCTCACATTAGCCACTCCCAATTGAGAATTGGATTGGATCATGGGACTGTGACCTTACAATTGTATACCCATGTGCCTTCTTCCTTTTGTACGGGAAAAGAGTTAGGGATAGGAGTACTCAAGCACTAGAATCGAAAGGGCTAAGCCTACTTTCCTAGTGACTTTCCTTACTTATTCTTACTATGCTTGGACTGACTGCACTGACTGGAATGAGCGTAGGATCGCTAGACTGCTAACAAGATTTCATCTCTTATTCCGACATCGGATTCAAAGAGACCTAGGTTTTGGTATTCCTTTCCCTTACTTCTAAGAATGGCCCGAAGGCAGGGAGTTACTGTCACGCCCCAAAACCGAGGAGCGCGACCGGCGCTCAACCGTGTAAACCCGGCCGAGCAAGCCTACTAGATTTCCTTCTACCCAAACTCATTCATGAATAGAGAGAATATATATGTTTTTGTTAATCAACAAATAAAGTGATCATGTCTGCAATACCAATTTCTTACCATCAGTTACTTTATTTTAAAGTCTCAAATTCCAAACACATTTTTCATAATCTAAAGTGGAAATAGTAATTCAAGCACAACACACGAATTTGACTTTCCCAGCACTATTATACAACCCACACTATTTCTACGGAGCCTCTATAGATAAAGATGAGTACAATGATAATGCCGGCAATAAGGCCCCGGCTATACCTCAAACAGAATACACAAAGAACAAAAGATACATGACCCTAGGATGAAGTGGGGCTTACCAAATCAGCTGGGAAGAAGGTGTGTTTCTATCACTAATCAATATCTCCTACTGTGGAACCACCTGCATCCATTGAAAAGATGCAGTGCCCCAGCAAAAGGGACGTTAGTACCGTCGAATAGTACTAGTATGAAAACTAAACACTAATTTAAGAATTCAGAAATACAAGATGAATATGATGAACCAGTGCAGCAATATAATTATATAGATAACCGTTTAAACCATAGAAATCTTATTAAAAGCTATAAATAATATTTATAGGATTTAAGATGAGATCCTCTGTAACCATCTTCACACAAAGAAGCCCCGCCGCCTCACCCGATATATGCAGGTGGAAGTGTACGTACAATACCACAACTCTAATCAAGCACCCCTGCCGCCTCACCCCAATGTATGCGGGTGGATGTATGACCATAGTACCAAGAACCTACACAAAGCGGCTATGCCGCCTCACCCCAATATATGCGGATGGTGGTGCCACGACGATACCAAAACTATACATAAAGCGGCCGTACCGCCTCACCCCAATGTAAGCGGGTGGAGATGCAGTCCCACAATACCATAATCCCTAAACAAAGCGATCATGCCGCATTACCCCAATATATTTGCGGGTGGAGGTGTATCATAAGCACAATCTATATACCATAATCCCCACACAAAGCGGTCATATTGCCTCACCCCAAAGTATGCGGGTAGGGGTGTATCACAATCACAATCTCTACATAACTTGGCATGATAACTTTCACATAAATCATGATTAGAAATTATAACACATGGATATATAATCCATAGTTTGGGACACATCCTTAATTTATAGTGCAGTATGATAAGAGAATTTGAAACACGAATTGAACATATATCTTCATCACAAAACTTATCGGAATACTCCATTTATAATCAACATCTCGGAACTTACAAAGATATTAGGAATTCCAATTCTTAAAGAAGAGTTTAGCCAACATACCTCACTTGAGCTTCCTTACAATCTAAATATTCCGAAATTCTTAGCAACTTCAATCTGTTTTAGAAATATAACAAATTCAACCAAAATTAGGAAGATGATCATGGTTCTATCTCATTTGAGCATTTTATCAAACACAAGGTGTGCATAAGGTTTCAAGGCCCTTTGATGGAGAATTCCATCACCCCACAACCCAATATGTACCATGCCTAGTTCAACAATCTTCCTACACCCCTTAATATCACATGCATGTAATAAACAACCCTCCTGTCCAGAAATTATCTTGCTAATTATCCAATTCTACACAAAATTCGAAAGTGAGGGTTAGAGTGTAGAATCTTACCTCTAGGATGAAGACCTAGTGTGTTTCCCTTCTTAATCTTCCAAAACATGGGCAAGAATTGAAGAACAATTATTGAAGAACACCTTCTCACTCTAGGGCACTCACTCTCACTCTAAAATATCAGATTATGGTTCAAAAATAGCCCAAAGAGTGTATTTAACGAAATAGGGTCGGGTTTTAAAAACCCAAAAATGGATCTCCGGAACGGTTCTGTGGTCGCATATGCGACCACATAATGGATATGCAGACCGCATATCGGTCGCATAATTACTGACAAAAATGATCAAAAATCTGTTTGTGTATGCGGTCACTATACGGTCTGCATAACTGTTATGCGGTCCCATAATGCACCGCATAATAGTTGTGCGGTCGCATAGTCGACTGCATAGCTACTTCTAGAATAGTGCTCTCCTGCTGACTTCTGCGGCCATTATGCAGCCCACAAAGTGATTATGCGGTCGCATAATGGACCGCATAAACGCGCTTTTCAGCCAAAAATTTTCCTTTACTTTCCGGCACCATGAAACATTATTTTGTTTGCAAATTTTACAGGCTTTACACTTAAGTACTTCAAAATTTTTCGGGGTGTTACAGTTACTTTCTCAGTTAGGCGAGAAAGAGCGAAGCAAGACTTTTTGCTTTCACTGGGGAAACTTCCTGATCTTTTCACTCCTGAGACTTATCCCTCATTCTAAGAGCTACTTTCTTAGCCAAATCAAGGGTTAGTTAGTTAGGCTAGTGGCTGGGCCTAAAGCAGAAAGCGTACTCTAGCTACTTTATACCTCCTCTCTCTTAGAGCAAGTTGAAAATCGAATTCAAGAGCTAGACCAGCTACAGGCAGCACCGGCTTTGGTATTTTAGTTAAGGTCTCGTGTCCCCAGTTAAGAGCAGCAATTATGAGATTTCTCTCAGAAGCTACTTTCCTACAGAGAAAATAGATATCCACCGTATAGGCAAGGTAAGATCTACTATCAGAACGAAAGATAGCGGTAAGGACAAAGCAGTCGTCCAAAGGGGTTCCGTAGAAAGATCTAACCCCGGAGCAATCCTTGGAGCTTTCTCCATGCCCGACAAAGAAAACTTGGTACAAATCGGGCAGATATAATCCATTGTTGGTCTAACTAATGTACTGATCCACGCAGGCTGCCCGGAGAATCCTCCACTGCTAAGGAAGAGGGTCGAGCCATAACGGATTGATGTGGCATAGCAGCAACTGGAATAGATCTGAATGAAGCTTCAAGCCTAGTTCTAGGTCTTCTCTATACCACGCCTATATGGAAGGAAGATTAGGTGGGGAAGGAAAGGGGGAAGTACCTCGTTCCTTCCTTGCAGAGGAGTTAAAAATAGACTATGACGGCTCCGTTATTTTATATCTTTCTTTTCATTTTCGTTTCTTTCTCATCTGGTGATTTTCTTTTCTCTTTTATTTATCTAAATAATTAGAACTTATTGTTGAAGAAAAAGTCAAGTTGAAGAACACTTTAGACCTATATTCCTGATATAGAAGAAAGAAGCCTTTAGCAACTACTAAGAAAGTAATCTCTTAAGTAAAGGGTACTAATAGTTCTTTAAAAGGTTCTCTTGTTGTGCTATGTCAAAAGTGATGTGATTCCCGGGTGGGGATCACGAACGAGATATAGCACTAGATGGCCTATTTTGATCTTGAAAGAACAACTGCTATGCACCATTACTTAAGTAATATCGTAAGGTTCTCTCTTTGCGCTTTTCTTAGCCTATTCTAATAACCTTTAAGTATTCTATTAGTGAAAGTCAAGGTTGTAGAAACAAAGTCTACGGGACATGGGAAAACTGACTTCTAGTGAGGCTTGGTGCCCTAGCCTAAACCTATTAGTCTTGCTAGCTTAACGTCTTGGGAGTGAAGTTCTTCCCGGGGGGAGAACGAACGATGTTGATTGGCATAAGGCCCCTAGTCTAATTCTGAAGCATTTTCTCTTCTAGAACTTTAGTCAAAGGGGAGTGATGTGATTTTTAGGTGGGGATCACGAACGAGATATAGCATAAGAACTTGACTTAAGTAATTTCTTAAGTCAGTCTCTTAGCGCCGACCTCATATGTTCTCAGTCTTCAATTTTCACTTTCTGATCGATTAATTAGCGATTATCATAGATGGAATGATAGGCGAAAGCTGCTTAGGAGCTAACTTTAAGAAAGTGAACATTAGTATGATCTAACAACCTTAAGGTATGACTAAACAGGCAGTATTGCACTAACAGAACGACTTCTATGCTTAATCTTAAGCTTTTCTTCTAAAATTTATTCAATTAGTCTTATTAAGATAAAGAGCACTTTAGGTATAAGGTATTATGGGAATCTTTGTCATAGAAGTAAATTAAAAAAAATGATAAGCTGATCCGACTGGACACTCCTCTTGCCTTTATCGTTGCATGCTCTATTACAGCTTTCTCAGATAGATGTTGGTGTGACTGCTTCAGTCCTTGCTACCTTTCCCGTCTCCTCTCTAGCCATATTTACATCTGCCAGAATTAGGTCATCGACCCAATTCTGGCATTTATGGTGATGGACATACTCGATTGGAATGGGGAAGAACTACTCATCCAACGAGTTGGCATACCTCTTAGCAGTCCCCTAAAACCGGTACTAATGAATCTATAGTTCTCAAATTTTCATGGGCCGAGAAAACCTCTACTTTACAAACTTTCCTACCTCCGTTCAACCTGTATGCCCCACCTATACAAATATTTGAGGATTATTTCTTATTTAGTAGATTTAGACGACTTTTTTAATGCTAGGAAGAGAGTACAGAAAGGCTTGTTAATCCGTATGGGAATACAGATAAAGAGAAAGAGACTGAAGCAGCGGGGCGTGATAGAGAGACTTTCGCCCTGAGGCTGAGCTTAAACCTTCTGTGTCAGAGTCGTCTCACTAAGCTACAACGCAAAGTTGAATACCCAAAAGTCAACCTTCGGCTATGACATTCAACAAGAAAATAACGGCTTTAGCGCTAGCGGTTATCCCTTGCTTGGTTCTCCCATGAAGGAAGGTCTAGTATACAATTTTCTTCTTGTTGATCGAAGCTCTAACTCTCATTCAGCCATTCGCAAGCTTCCTTCAAAAGGGGAATCTATAGGCGGGAATACTCGGATTGGACTTGGAAACCCCCGCGAAGTTGAACACAGACTTCGGCCAGGAGATTGATAGAGACCATCCTTTGATTAAGAGAGCCAGAGCGCTTCAGTGGTACAAGGATATAAAATTACTAATGGGAGAGCATGCGCCCAGAGAAGAGAAGGGCTTAAAAAAAGAAGGTTGACTTTGAAGTTGTTTAGTTAGAGGAGGACGCCCCAAGCCAATGGTGAGCGAAAATCACCTTTTTGGGGGTTCTATCGAAGACTTATAGTGCATCTATTAAGTACATCTACAAGACGATGAAACTATATATGATATTAAAGTAGATTAGTTCTTTCAATTGAATCAGATGTGAAAGGATATTCGCCCCTTCTCCGTGGAGCTTTCTTGGATAACCTATTTCTGACCAGTTAGTCTTCTAAGGAGGTTCGAACGTAGATCGGTTGGTTTGTCCTTGGCGATAAGTCTACCTTTGAAAGGAGCCTAGAAAGCAAGCCTTTAAGCTAGAAGTATCGTTGTGCCAGTGGAAATCTACCAGTACCCGTTGAAGTGAAATCCGCTTCGGCATCATCAACAGATGCAGAAGAAATGGACTAAATTAGATATGTGGACTCGCCTCTGGATCCTTGAACAACATCATTTCCCCCTTTTGGTTGCTACTCCTAGTCTAGCTCTTCATCTGCTAGTTCCTAAAGGTTAAAGGGGGCTTGCCGATGATAGACGTATATGCAAGGCAGCTAAATGAACATATCAAATTACCATGGAATAGGGGTGAAGGTCCAGATTCCTGGATAGGTTGTGCCGGTGTAATTGAGTTGTCGATGTATCAACCCCCATTTTCACTCTTAGTGTTCCGAATGCTTATTTCCCATTGTAGGAGAAAAAAACCCGTACTTATTCATTATACCAGCGGAGGCGTAGGGTAGATTTATTCTACTAGCGGTTGTCGATTGATAGGTAACCCTATCTCTATTCAGAATGAGGGATGGTCATCGAATAAGATTTCATTTCCTATCGTTACATTAGTTTTGTCTCTTTCCTAAAAGGGTCTTACGGGCCAATCAATCTCAATAGTCTTGATGCAATGGACTGACAGAGGGTGAAAGCCTAGAAGACGCTTATAAGTCATAAGGAATATGCCCTGCAGCGAGCTCTAAAGTTTGGCATTATCTCTTTTATTGACTTTAACCTTTCGCTTACCAGAAATAAGTCAACTTACGAAAGCATTTATATTTATCACGCACATCAATCCACACATAAGACGATACCTCTTTTCTATACTCAATTATAGTAAGAGTCCTGCTAGATCGTCTCTGTCTGGCAGTTTCAGCCTTGGCACACCAACTGAATTTTAATCCAGGAGCAGCATGATAAGAAAACTCTTGATCTCGGCTAGCTTCAGCTAGAACTATAGACCAGGAAAGTCGTATTGCAACTATGCCAAGCAAAATATCGATTCCAGTGCTGATCGAAATAATCTACTTTTTAGGGATGAACCTTGGAGATAGGCGCTGAACCTTAAGATTAAGTTAGCTTTGTTTTGTGGTATTATGAACCCATATGCCCTAAGAAAGAACTTTCATGAAGATTAGACTATCCACACCATCCCATTTCGGTAGGGACAAGACCCGTAGCAAGAGCGAATGACAGCATTATGCATAACCCAACCGCCTTAAGCAGAGGAACACTAGCCAGAATAGTTAATTCACATAAAGGCGTTTCACTAAAGGCATGGGATACCGACTAGGTAAGATTTCCAGAATCGATAAACTTTGCGACCTCAAACCCCTGCGATCGATACTGTAGGTCGAAATACTTCTCGTAGTAGAATAACGGGCCAAATATGGTGCTATCAGGCATATTAGCCATTGCGCAAGGGTCCACCTTATACCATACAACACAACCTACACCCGTGACCACAAGCGCCAAGTAACGCCCAAAATATCCGGGACGTAATGTTACAATATCAGTTAATACCCTATCTGCATTCCCAGGTTCATTCTATAATTCACGAACGTCGGCTCCTAAACTAGAGGCGGTAAACATACTATCGGGTGAAATTCTACTAGTTATATATGATAATCCCAGGTTGTTGTTGCAGTATAAGGTCAGTTTTTCCAATTTAACACTACAATACTCTAACTCTTTAAGTAGAAACTTAGATTGACCGGGTAGAAAACGAAATGCAAAAGCCAAACTTTTTTGACCTAAATTATTGTACAAACCCTGATAATGGGGTAAAACCTCATCTAAGCAGATACCTTTCTTCATACCCTGTATTATACCCTCCCACCAAGGATGAAATGTGTTCAAAGAATGAGAAAAAGGAGGCGTACAGCTTGAGCCTCTCTCAAAATTACCCGAGGAAGATCTGGTATTACCATTATCACCATCATAAGAAGTCCCGCTATCAATCGTCAGTTTTTCAAACTTCTCACACAGCGTATAATCATCTAGGTCATCGATATTTTTCAATACATTATAAAATCGACACCAATCTCTAATGTTCGGCCGTATAACTGAAATGAATTTATTATGTAGGATATAAACCCTATAAACAGTGCTTCCGCTATTTAACATAGTTACCAAAGGGTCACCCACGCCAACCTGGTTTGCTAGTTCAGCAAAAAGGCGAAGGGATAGTCTAATTCTAGGTGAGCAGGGCTTATATCAGATTTACTAAGCATTTAGCGTTGTAAACCAACTATTTTTAAAAATCACTACATACACAAAAATATCCTATCAAATAAATACTACAACTAAAAATGACCAAATAAACAAATAGTTTACCATAAATATCTTTTTACTCTTCAACCCCTGAAACATCAGCTTTACCCTCTTGTTTTTCAACCCTTACTTCTATACCATCATAATTTAGAACTGAATAATTATTTAAATCTAAAGAATTATTCACTTCTTTGATTGACCAATTCAGCAATTTATCTATAAACTCAGGTCGTGGAAAACTATCTAGAATTGAAAGTTTTTTAAAATAATCTATGATTAGATCAGCTAAGTTCGGTATATCCCAACCCCTACACCTGAGAAAGTAAGTTATCACTAGTATTAAAATTAATAACTAAACTAATTCAATTAGTGATACATTTAGGAATGATAAGGTGTGACGCCTATGGATATATGTATAGAGAGTATAATACATTTTGGTGAAGATCCCAGTTGTGTAGTCTATAAGGCGAAGATGGAAAGTTAACACTCTTAAAATCTTGTATAAACCGTAAATCCAAACCCTATACACGATCCTAAAGAATGGTATACCATGGATAATAATTTTCCTTAATAAATAAATAAGTATTTAATATGAATTTATATATTCTATTTAATAAACCACGAAATAGTTAATGTATCGCTCACCCTGCGCCAAACCGGTAGCGTAAATCTATGACAGCTAAATGGCGTAGGTATATTAATTACAGGGTGATCAGATTTTTTTTCCTATAGAGTTCAAGATATGTTAGCATTATTTTTTTGGGTTATATTCCCTATAGAGTTCTTAAAATGTTAGTACGTATTCAACTAAGAGAACAGTAAGGAAGTGAAAGTCACAAACATCTTTCTTCTCTTTCCGCCTAGCAAGAGTAAAGCAAGAAGATCTAATCGATCTAATTTCCCTCTTCTCTTGTTATAGCTACTATAGCTAATCTATAGTGTGGACCTTAGCTCGGTATGGAGGGTAGACTACCTTCTTACAGAGTGCTCTATCCCTAGAAGAAAATCTATTTTAGCGTACTCTCTTTCTTTGGAAATGATATGATACAAAATTTAGATACTAGCTACTAGAAGAGGAATAAAAGCATATAGCTAAAATGCCTAAGATAGCCCGGGGCCAAGAAAGCTTCGATCCTTATGAAACAAAGAGGCAATAGAGAAAGAGGCCTAACCACAGAATGAAAGACTTTAAATTCGCTAGCTCGGTAAGAACAATCAGAATACAAGGACACAAGGATGGGACCTAGCTAGAGGACTCTCTATCATCCCCATCATCCTAACAGCCGATCACGTCATGCAATTAGAGTTACAAACTGTTTGATTGTTCTTGGGAAAGTAAATCCGTAACATAATCAGGGATGCCGGACTTGGCTCAATATCGGGATAGAAAGAGGCCTAGTTTCCTAGGCTGTTTTCCAGGCTAAGGAAACAAAGTTATACCAAGATTCACAACTGACTTCCTCTACAAAGTAGTAGAATAAGATGCGAGAGAGCCTTTCCTTTAGAACAAGAAGGTTTTGATTCTAGGAGATGGAGCTCTATAAGTGAAGTTCCAAACAGTATTGGTTTTCTGCCACTTAGACTGAACATCCACCCATCTTTGGTGATCTGTATCTCAAAACACACCTTAGAAAAGAAAATTGAAGTTTCATTGAATAAATGAAAATAATAATCTGAATAAGAGTATGAAACTAGACGACTAGAGAAGAGAGAGGCAGGAAAGCCTGATCGGACTGACCAGTTGGAATGATTACGAAAGTTTCCAACAGTTAGACCGTTTGAGATCCTTGCAAGACTTTCGAGAGTTAACGATAGGAGAAAAGGAAAACGATTAAGAGATTTGATTACGACATTAGGTTAGCGCTTGCAGGTCCAATCTCTCTTACTATTATAGAGAAAAGAAGTCTACCTTTCTCTATACTAGAGGATATGGGGAATCAAATCTAAAAACCAATATATGAACAAGAGAGCAGACGGGGTAATAAAAAGTAAATCGATCGAATAGCTAGTCCTTCCTTTCTTTCTCCTTCCCCATTTCAGGTTTTAAAAGAGTTAGTTTCGTGCAGGGCACCTTTACTAATTTTCCCTTTTCTTTTATGGCTTGCTGGCCAAATTATCTAGCTTCGGGGTGCTTATTTGAAACAAAGTACAGAGAGAATTTAAGGTTATCACACTTTATTGTGATGATTTATAGATAACCGGGGTATCAGCGTACTTCACGGCTAACTGAAGTCAGTGTAGATAATTCCTTTTCCGAATGAAAGGCGATAGGGGGCGTACCCTAAGGAAGCAAGAAGGGAGGATTTTATTTACTTTACCGCTAGAACCTTCCTTTCACGAGTGAACCCGGGCACGATCCTACCTTGGTTGAACCAAAAACGGGGTACCGGCGTACCTACCATTACCATATAGGGAATGAACTGAGTTAGAGGCATATGCTTCCTTTACCGATAGCCGGTACCGAACTATCTGAAAGCCCTTATGGAGTTGTATCCCCGTACTTTCTATCCCCATACTTTCTTGCTCTTATGGAGTTGTATTCCCTTGGTTATGCAGATTTCTTCTCTGGCCTGACAGTAGACAAGGGAAAATCACTTGAGCTTTTTCGCCTTCGCTCCTTCTTTCCGGAGAGCACTAACGGAAAACCTGAGATAATTCTTAACTGTTGTGGAAGTTAGCGTCTTAAAGAAAGTAAGTGCTTGTTGCTTCTGCTCTTATAGTTAGATAAGGCACTAAAAGCATACCTTATCTCAGGGGAATGAGTACACTGCTTTCACGCTCGAACTCTCCTACTGTGTGTTGTGTGTGCTTTCAAGCAATAAGGGGTAACCTGAGATAAGGTATGGAAGCAGTCTGATTATTTACACTTGAGTCGACTTAAGTCTTTCTCTCCTCGTACATTCTTGGCTCTAGTAAAGAAAAAGAATCTCTCCCTAACCTACTGCGGGGAAAAGCACTTTCTATCCCCCCCCCCCAATGCTACAAAACAAACAAACTTATCTAAGCACTAAAAGCAATAATAAGGAATGAAATGGGAGAAGCTATAGTGCAGATCACTTTTCACTTTCTCGTCAGTACAAACCTTGTCCTTGGTTCTATTAGCAGTGGAGTCTTCCTATGGGTCTTCCCGTCTCTAGTACAGATCAAATCACATAATCTCTATCTGTATGCGCTAAAGAGCTATATCTCCCGGACGAAAGACTTCTAAACCCTGATTTCTGGAATGGCAGCAATCGACTTATTTCAGTCTTACAGCTTTCTTGTAGTACTGCTCTCTTTTCAAGAGAATCTCTATTTCAACTGCATTCCCTATTGCAAAGAAATCAGCATTGGTTCTTTCTGTTGATAGGTTAGTTTGATGTAAGGTGTGAGCCTCTTCAGTTGCAGTGAAAGTTCCCGACTCTCTAGTGCTATCCCCCCCTTTTTCAGCCTGACATTACAAAGGTAGACTTCATCCACCGGATGCCCTGGCTTTCTTTTTAGTTTTTCAATCTTCTGTCCTTCATTCTTGCAGATGCAAATAATAGATGATCTGGTGGCATTTATGCCAGACCAGAGCATTCTTCACAAGAAAAGAAAGCGGGGAGGGTGACTGAATTTCACTCTTTATCACTCCTTACTACTCCTCAATTCCCATCAAGTGTTGTCTTATTTCCCAAGCCACTACTCAATCCTCCTTTTCTGATTGATTGAAAGTAGCAAGGAAATACAAGCAAAAACTTTGTTGGCTCAACAAGCAACTAAGGATAGAGAAAGAGTAGTAAAGAAAATACAAGTAGCAGTCTCACGTCAAAAGAATCAAGGAAGAATTTCTTCTGATATTGCGGTTACTCTTTCAGAATCTCATCCTGAGACCTAAGTATGCCATTCTCTTCATTAAGAAATATCGAGCAGCATAGAAGCCTTGACTTCAAGCTTAGGTCTTTTTTAAAAAAAAAAGGGAACTAAGGCAACTTTTAGGTGCAGGGAAAGAAAAAGGCTAGCGCACCTCTTTCCAGGCGATACAATACAAAAGGTGAAGCTCGTGTATCTTACTTTGAGTGACCTTCATGGTGGGTGTTCCGGTGTTAACGAGTTCAGAAAGAAGGTCAAGGATGAACAGTAGACAAACAATAAAGAAAAAGTGATGCCTATATTAAATCACTTGATTCGTTGTGGTAGAGAAGAAAAATATCGCACGGACAAGAAAGGAATAGCCGGAATAGAATGAAGGAATGATTAAATCTTCCATCATTTCAGAGCCGATGCCCCCTTTTCTGCCTTTCTATCTATACTTTCCATCTTAGCAAATTATGGAACAAGCAACTGCTTTCGCGCAAAAAACATTTTTTGTTGGGTCTCACTTGCACATTTATGGGTTTGACCTTTCGTCCCTTAGTCTCACTATGTTCAATTAAGCCACTTTGTCCCTAGACTCGGATTTTCACGCCTTTCAAAACCTCAAAGGCGCAATCCAGTTAGGGGTGGAACGGCGTTTTATCGCTGCCAAGCTTCCGGTAGCGAGAGCATGACCACTTATAACCGACTTACTTGATAATGCCTCCACCCTTTTTGACCTCTACCAAATGAGTGACAAATTGGATAATCCATCCAGTCCTCTATTTTGTTGTGTAAAACCTGTGAAGGTGGTGGTGCTCAAATACCAAGTGGGGCTGGGGAGTGAAATTGCTAGTTTTCTTTATATTCTCATTGAAGAAAAGTGAATTTATGAGGTTTCAAGAGCGTGGTAGCTCGACCCTCGGTAGAGTGGCGAAGCTGTGAATGAATGGGTTAGGCGAAAAGGGGAGGCGGGGATCACCTCTAACAAGCTTATGCTTTCGAGTCTAGATTTTCACTCTCGACTTTCACCATGTAAGGAAAATGATTGTGGTTCAATTCCATAGGGTGCTTCTTTTATCCCATAAATCAACGCCTGCTGCAGAGAAAGAAGAAAGAGGCTCGAGGTTCTAGTATAGATAGGGAGTGAAAGTTCATAAGATTACTTGGGATGGGAAAAAGTGGTTGATGATAAAAAAGACGGGGTTTCATCAAGCTTTCATTTTTTCAATCGACCTTACTGACAGATGATCGAAGGCCTTAACTAGTAAAATATAAAGAAAGATCTTTAAGTCAATTAAATAAATTAGTCAATTTCTGGTCACAAAAAAGTGAACTTCTTTCCTTCGACAGTCGGAAAGTCTCTTAGGTGGTCTAAGGATACCAGCTTCGCGGGATCGCAGTCCAACTCAAGGCTAAACTTTAAGGTCCTGCCGCTTTCTCGATCAAATAATCAAACTCTTGAAGACAAAGAAAGGGACTGATTCACAAAGGAGTCCGGCACCGACCCAAATAGATGAATCCCAATCGCACTCCCTTCGATCCGCTATCAATCTACTTGATCAAACAAACAAAAACAGTCAAATGATGCTTCTCTTTTATTGTAATCTTTTAGCAGGGAGCTTGGGATGGGCCCAAGTAAAGGCCAGCTAGTGTCCTATAGCGTGCTCCCTTTCTTTTGGTATCTTTCGCTTGGAACTTAATCCGCGAAATGGATACAAAAAAGGTGGCAAGTTTTTTCTCAATCGAGAGTCATTTCCCTTAGTGACTGACGAATGGAATCAACCAGATCTTTACCTAAGTTGTTTTTTGTTGCTTTCTTTTGTTCCAACGAATGTCGTATCTTGCTTGTCTTGTTCCCTCTCTTTCTATCGTAGCCCCTTTCTTCTTTTTAACTCGAACTGTGGTACACGACCTCATTTTACTGGAAAGACCTCTATTGGACTGGGAAGTAGCACGGGAAAGTATGAAATGCTCATTTTCTAGTTAAGTAGACCCTTTTCAAGTGTATTCCTTCCTTGGCAGTACGAAAGTCTGTATCTATAAGGAAGTCTCGGGGCTCCCAAGTACACGATTGTTTAGGTGTGTGCTAAAAGCACTTCCTTTAATGCCAGTTTGTATCTAAACCCCCTTTCCATATCCCGGAGAAGGTATGCAAGAAAGTCATCTGTGCTAATAAGTTCCTGCCTTTTTTTATAGGTAAGACATGGGGCAATAAGCCCGCATTCAGAAATTCCCGTCTTTCTCGATCGAAAGCTAAGCGTGCCAAACCATCTAAGCAAAGTTATATTTGTCAAAGAAGAGAGGCAAGACAAGCTCAAGTCATCCGGGATAAGAGAAGTTCCTATCCTAATAAGTCGGGCTAGGACCGATCGAATAAGCAGTAATTCATCTTTGCGTAGATGAAGAATGGGCTACTTCCTCATAGAGTGAAGACTTTAATACCAAGAAAAATCCTTCTGAAACATAATATTTTACTACCTAAATAAATGCCCGAGAGCGTTCAATATATCTTCTCTTCCTCTATCTACCACAGCCTCGGTTTGGTCGGTCATGGGGCTTCCCTCAGCCAAGAATTGAGAGAGGATATTTACCTAGTATACAGATTCGGATTAGTCAAAATAGAACTAGACAAATCAAGGTGCGGAAGACAAGCAGCTAATCCAATCCTTTAAAAACAGAATCTGAATCCCCTCCTTCTGCCCTACTTCATGCCAATCACTCTCCTTCCTTCCCCAAGAGCCAATCGTAGTATGGCATTCGATGCATCAACAAGTTCAATGCCTTCCTCTAGAGCATCGGATTCAATAGCAAGGGTTATTCAACTAAGACCAGATTTTGTAGCAGAGGAGAGTAGGAAAGAGACAACAGTAGTTATTCTAATTGAATGTCAACTCGCCTATTCTGATTCAATTTACCCAATAAAGGGCTATAGGAAATAGGGATTGCTGCTTCCACTACGCTACCTTCCTAATCCCTTAATCCTTTTCCTTTTGCACCTGCCTTGTCAAAGTAGAAGATCTGGCATTGGTTCGAAAATACTTTCTTAAAGTGGTGAAGCGGCTTCTCCCTAACAGTGCATTATGTGCATCTACAGCTAGCTTTCCCCGCCGCCTACTATCTAGCTGAAATCCTTCCCTTAACCCTAATCATGCTCAAGACATGGAATTGGATGCTTCTTACCCCAAAAGTCAATAAATAGAAGAGTGAGGAGGGATGTTTTGGCAAAGCAAGACTGATTAGCTTGCCTAAGGGTCGTAGCGGAAGAATTCTTCATCTGCGAGCTATTGGGGATCTATTCTCTGGAAGGAATGAAAGGACTGACTTTCCTTACCTAATGACATCCTAATCTATGATCTACGAATAATAAATAGGAGCATCTATCCGAGTAGCAGTCAATAGGCGGAGAAGAAGTCAAAGGCGAATATCTCTTTGCCCCCCTCTTCAGTCGATGCTTTGGCCTTCGTCTCTTTTGCCCTTTAATAAGCTTTTTAAATGTGTAGGGGCACTTTTTTAACCTAATCGATAGTTGTTAGGATGAATCACACGTGGGAGAGATATGAAATCTCTGAGCAAGCTTAAATCCCTTACTTTGCCATTCTTTCCAGAATAGGATTTTGCTTAATATCATTTGGATGGACTGAGATCCTTTCATGTAGGAGAGTATTTGATGGGCTTTGAATTTGGATAGATCCAGTGGGCCTTCTTGCATGGACTTGGGCTTGCTTACTGGCTCCGCTGAGAATGGGATTGCCTACTCGATGAGTCTGGCTAGGCTATTAGGCACCTTTGGTCTAGGCTTTCTTAGGCCTATCCAGAAGTCTGAAGTTCCCTCTACAGAAGGTCTAATTCTGAGTCGAAGCTCTATTTATTGCCCTATTCCCTTTCCTGACCAAAGTCACTAAGGAGGGGTTCTGAGCTCAGTCTTCACTTTTGAGACGATTGGAAGCTGGGGAAAGGGCATTCTTAAAGAAGGGCCTGCCATACGTAGGGGTGAAAAAGCTCCTTCTCTTATATGAGAGGTGCTATTGAATGAAAATAAAGTCTTCAAGAACTGATAGAAGGAATCATAAAAGAAATAGCTTTCGACTAAAGACGCTGACGATGAGCAAAATTCTGCTTTAATAAAGTAGCTCGGGGGAACCTTAAGACAGGACATCGGGGTGAAGGTATGAATGTATGGTAATGCAACCCAGTCTGGTCTGAGGGGGAGTGGAACTGTGAAAGTTGCAGCAAAGGGAAAGGACTTTCTCCAATTTCTTGAGTGGGAAGCGGATGTTGGTGAAAAAAGGAAGTTGAGTTCAATTTTGGAGCACATGGCATAAGCCAAAGATCCCGGGATGACTCTAAAAGCTAACGAGACGATTCTGGTTAAACCAGGCATTCCTCAGAGCAAGGAAAGATCTTTCAAAAATAGAATCAAGAGAAAGTGCTAGAATCGATGTAAGTAAAATCCGCTACAACTAAAAGTCGATATGTACCTTCCTCAGGGTACTCAACAACTAGAGTCATCTCTCTTTCTCCTTTTAGATTTATTCGGTCGAGTAGTTTAATCGAATGTTGTGAACTCATTCCTGCCTTTGCAATACCATCGCATCTTGTGCCATAGAATCGGTTGTGCTCTGCCTCTTCCCCTCTATCAGAAGATTGCCTTGTGTGGAAGGTTGACTTTGAACTTCAGTCAATTAGAGGAATCCCCTTCTCTAAGGTTATTTGTATGGCACTCTAAACTCTCTTTCTTACGCGAGACAGAAAGTGTAAATACCGAAGCTCTTTCACTTGTCCTGTCTTTGGATAAGTATTGCGGTTAAGTCAGTTAACAAGATGAGAGTCAGAAAATTGAAATAAGAACTGTCAAATGATTCTTGAATGCTTCTACTTATGTAGATGGAGTCCAGTACGCTACTATATATACTTAAAATTCAAAAGACTATATCGGGAGTACCCATCCTATGTGATATTACACTAGATCGTCAAACTCTTTCCCGCTATACCCAACCGATTCTCAAGGACAAAAGGTATAGCATTACATTTTAATAGACAGATGAAAGCTAGGTCTCTACTCCTTCTTCATGAGGAAGAAAGGCCTTATTATCATCTAGATCGGCGTAAGGTGTGTAGCGGTGTAGAGTCCAACTAAGACTTCCATGAATGGTCTCATTCATCTTGATTGAGGAGTTTCTTACTGACCGCTAAACCTTCTCCTTCTGAGAATGGTTTTACCCCGCTCCTCAATCTTATTCTGTTTTCGATCCTGCTTCAGATTCCCTTTAAGTTGTGGAAACAAACCCCTATTCCTATCGATTGAGTAGCCCAAGCTCCTTAAGTATTGTCCCCTCTCCTATGAAAGAAAGAGATTGATGCACCCAGCTACCCGAAGTAGAGCTTTCTTTGTCTCACCTTTCCTTACTGACTTTCCTAGTTTAGATAGCGTATTGAGAATCATGTCAAAATACACCAAGACCTGGGCCCAGGTTCTCTTTCTTCAATAAAGGGTAGCTTTAAACAACCCGGTTCCAAACACACCAAACAAGCAAGCGACTCCCCTTCCTTAGCGTACATGTCCATTAAGGCATTCTTCCTTCTTGCGTATGTGTTATAGCTCATAGATCTAAGCCCCAATTCCTTGGTGAAGAGAGTTGTCGCCTTTAAATCATTGAATAAAAAAAAGAAGGAACCGCTCAAAAGGGACCACACAACAATGGCTCATAACTGGAAAACATAACAACAATGTCTCCTAGCTACAAAAGAATGACTCCCAACTGAAAATTTCTCTCGATCACTCTCTAACAGAAAGCCATTTTCCCTTTCGCAAAAAGTAAACTTGCACTTCTTTCCTAAGCAGAGATTTGGACTACATGGACCTAAGCAACCCGCCGACAGGGGAAGCCTTTCACTGTTGGAAACTTTGATTTAGATTGGTAGGGTTATGTCTAAACTTTCCTAATTTATAAATTGCACTCAATCAACATAGTTTCCACTCATTCATTTGAGCCGTCGTCTCTTAATGCATGTAGGGGGGCTGGGGCTTTTCCCCCATGACCCCTTTTAAAGGAGAACCAGAAGAACAATAATGAACTCAAAGCTAATGAAGGAGATCCACAACTTGAACAAGGTACACAAGATCTTTCCTACCCCTTTCTATTTCGACTTCTTTGAAAGGTGAAAGAGTAAGAAGCTAGACCGACTTGCTCTTAAATTAAAAGCAGCAAGAGCAAGTAAGTAGGCTTTTCTCCGCAAGAACAATCTTGACTTTCTTTATACTTTATAATATAAGGCCCTTTAAACGATTGTAAATGGCCTGAAATGTAACGACCTATGACATAAAGGTTTTTAGAAAAGAAAGCATACCAATCCGGCAAACAAAGCAAAAACAATGGCTCCTACATAAATACAATAGAATTGAAATGTTGTCACTAGAATGGACCACACAAATAACATCTTTCTAGCCGCCTAAAGGAAGTATTCAAAGATAAGATAATGCTATGCGCACACAAGCAAACTTTAGGTATGCAGTTAGTTCACAAGTGATTCCTTCGGATCTTAGGTGCGACCTTAGGGAGCTTGTTTTGGCAGCTACTCTCTTATAGTTATGTGTCCTGGTTTCCGAGTTCTAGTTCAAGGCAGGGCAAGATGGGACTCACAGGGGTTGGGGGGAGCCTTCCCCCAGGGAAAACCTAATAAGACTCATTCTAATACTTGAGTTCAAGCTCCTACTTCGAAGTAAGCCTATTTCGAAGCTTAGTAGCTAAACCGCACATGCATGTTAAAGGGGCGGATTTGGGCTACTAAGTGGAACCAGACCATTCAACTTTCCATTTGCACTCTCCTAGGGTGCGATCGTAGGAAGCTATATTAACGAATGCAATTCCCCGCCCGATAAGACTGATCATGCCCTGCTGCTTAGCTTGGAATCAAACTAGCCTATGATGCCCTTTCTTCATTCTTATATGGACCCATATTCCTATGTTCTTCCAATGTTTACTGTATTTCTGGGATTCCTATTTACTGAACCATATCAAAGATGCTACTTTCTTCCTTGGTTTTATACCCAGGTATAAAGGGATAGATAGTCTAAGAGAGTTTCTAAGAAACAACACATACCTATCACTTTTGGAAGGTTTGGAACCCTCAATTCATCCGACTCAAGGAGAAAAAGAGAACAAGATGGGGGGGCTTGCCTC
Organism: Nicotiana tomentosiformis; assembly: GCF_000390325.3. Lineage (NCBI taxonomy): Eukaryota > Viridiplantae > Streptophyta > Magnoliopsida > Solanales > Solanaceae > Nicotiana > Nicotiana tomentosiformis. The sequence continues at coordinate 44,858,164 of NC_090812.1, read as the reverse complement.
CTCGTTCCCTTTTACCTATTCCATGATGCTCATGGGCAGCTTATCTCTAATTGGATTTCCTTATCTTTCTTCTTCAAATCACGAGTAGAGATTTGGGGAGAGTAGATAGGACAGGGTGGTGGATGACATAAAGGAAGGGAAGGCCCATCACGTGCTTTCGAGTGATTCTTCCCGCAAAAGGCAGATCTTTTTCTTTTCGTCCCAAATAGAACAATAGAATAGGGACTTAGATGTGACCAAGGTTCTTGCAAGCTTAGGGTTAGCAGGTTGTTGGCTGGGAGAGCTGGTAAAAGAATGAAACCTTCAAGAGACCATGGTTAACAAGCCAGCTGAGGAAGAACAATCTCCCCCAGCAATATCGATCCTCCCTAGTTCAATCAGAATTGAGAACTGCGGGGAGGTTCTTACCGGCCTAGCCTAACCAACCGCTACAAGCGGGAAGGAAATAGATATGGTAGAGACTCAAGTCAAGGAGATGGATCACTATCACTATAGATAGATGCTTTCCCTGGACTGTGTTCAATGGCACCTGATTTGCCAACAGGGGCTTACTAAGAGATCTTGCATGTTTTATAGGGTGCTTCATCTGTATTTCCATAAGCAGAAGTATGAGTAGATCTGCTCTTCCCCTATTCTTAATCCCACTTCTTATGTATGTCAACAAGAGCCCAGCCCCTGGTTCAATTGATAGATAGGCCAAAAACATATTTTTGGATAAATTAACAGACCTTTCCTTACTTGACTTGCCAACAAAGCGGTCAAACCAGTAACCAAGTTCATGCGTCAGTACCGAGTCCAGGATCTTAGGAAAGGGGAAGTTCAAATGATATCTAATGGGATGGGCATGCTCCCCACTGCTCTATGAATTATTATAGTCATACTCTGTTTCGTACCTGGTAGCTAGCCTTTCGCTTCCTCCTTGTACTAGATTTTGACTTTAATTCCCCCTGAAAGCGAGAACGTACTATATGCCTTTAAAATAAAAAGAAGGCTGGAAAAAAGAGAGAGCTCCTTTATTTTCTAGCTTTGGAGGGAGAAATGAAAATCCTATCCTATACGAAGGCCTATATACAAAAAAAGGAACTTTGCCTAGAATACCAAGTTGCCTCCCCTCTTCTCTGAGGTCGATCGCATCCATTTTTGGAGCCCCTCTCCTCTGAGGCCGATCACATCTGCTTTTGGAGCCCCTCGCCTTTGAGTACGGCGGCAGCCCAGACATAGACTGAATTAGGGGCCTAACCTCTTGAGTAGATTACCCATAGAAAGGAGCTTACTCCAAGATCTGACTCAACCCGTGTAGGAGTTTGGGAAGGCCAGAAGTAAACAAAGAGTGGTAAAAGAGAATAAAGTATTGGGCCCATTCTTTTCTTTCATAGTTGGAGCAAATGGAAGGAGACTTCGTGCATGTCGAAAACTTTGACAGGTGTCGGTAGGCATGCCTCTGATAAGGGCTCGATCCTGAGAATCAATCCCAATCGAATCTATGGAAGGGAGACCCTCTATCCTCTTAATCTTAAGAGTAGATATTATATATAGGATAATCAGTCCACTGTGGTGCCCAAGACAAGGCAAGATGAATAGGAATATTGAAGGGACATAAGGCTCAGCTAAGGTAAGGAAAGACCCTGACCATCTAGGTCACCAAGTACTCTTATTGTTTAGGGAGTCGGAGACGATCGAAGAAAAAACAAAATAGGAACTTTCGATCAGGGAGAGCTCAACAGGGTCGAGACCAGGATGATGGATATTCCAAGGAAGATCAAAGAAGATGAATGAAGTTTTATACCTACCCCTAACTGGCACTATGAATCCAATCCGGCAAACAAAGAAAAAACAATGGCTCCTACATAAATACAATAGAATTGAAATGTTGTCACTAGAATGGACCACACAAATAACATCTTTCTAGCCGCCTAAAGGAAGTATTCAAAGATAAGATAACGCTATGCGCACACAAGCTAACTTTAGGTATGCAGTTAGTTCACAAGTGATTCCTTCGGATCTTAGGTGCGACCTTAGGGAGCTTGTTTTGGAAGCTACTCTCTTATAGTTATGTGTCCTGGTTTCCGAGTTCTAGTTCAAGGCAGGGCAAGACGGGACTCACAGGGGTTGGGGGGAGCCTTCCCCCAGGGAAAACCTAATAAGACTCATTCTAATACTTGAGTTCAAGCTCCTACTTCAAAGTAAGCCTATTTCGAAGCTTAGTAGCTAAACCGCACATGCATGTTAAAGGGGCGGATTTGGGCTACTAAGTGGAACCAGACCATTCAACTTTCCATTTGCACTCTCCTAGGGTGCGATCGTAGGAAGCTCTATTAACGAATGCAATTCCCTGCCCGATAAGACTGATCATGCCCTGCTGCTTAGCTTGGAATCAAACTAGCCTATCATGCCCTTTCTTCATTCTTATATGGACCCATATTCCTATGTTCTTCCAATGTTTACTGTATTTCTGGGATTCCTATTTACTGAACCATATCAAAGATGCTACTTTCTTTCTTGGTTTTATACCCAGGTATAAAGGGATAGATAGTCTAAGAGAGTTGCCAAGAAACAACACATACCTATCACTTTTGGAAGGTTTGGAACCCTCAATTCATCCGATTCAAGGAGAAAAAGAGAACAAGATGGGGGGCTTGCCTCCTCGTTCCCTTTTACCTATTCCATGATGCTCATGGGCAGCTTATCTCTAATTGGATTTCCTTATCTTTCTTCTTCAAATCATGAGTAGAGATTTGGGGAGAGTAGATAGGACAGGGTGGTGGATGACATAAAGGAAGGGAAGGCCCATCACGTGCTTTCAAGCGATTCTTCCCGCAAAAGGCAGATCTTTTTCTTTTCGTCCCAAATAGAACAATAGAATAGGGACTTAGATATGACCAAGGTGCTTGCAAGCTTAGGGTTAGCAGGTTATTGGCTGGGAGAGCTGGTAAAAGAATGAAACCTTCAAGAGACCATGGTTAACAAGCCAGCTGAGGAAGAACAATTTCCTCCAACAATATCGATCCTCCCTAGTTCAATCAGAATCGAGAACTGCGGGGAGGTTCTTACCGGCCTAGCCTAACCAACCGCTACAAGCGGGCAGGAAATAGATATGGTAGAGACTCAAGTCAAGGAGATGGATCACTATCACTATAGATAGATACTTTCCCTGGACTGTGTTCAATGGCACCTGATTTGCCAACAGGGGCTTACTAAGAGATCTTGCATGTTTTATAGGGTGCTTCATCTGTATTTCCATAAGCAGAAGTATGAGTAGATCTGCTCTTCCCCTATTCTTAATCCCACTTCTTATGTATGTCAACAAGAGCCCAGCCCCTGGTTCAATTGATAGATAAGCCAAAAACATATTTTTGGATAAATTAACAGACCTTTCCTTACTTGACTTGCCAACAAAGCGGTCAAACCAGTAACCAAGTTCATGCGTCAGTACCAAGTCCAGGATCTTAGGAAAGGGGAAGTTCAAATGATATCTAATGGGATGGGCATGCTCCCCACTGCTCTATGATTTATTATAGTCATACTCTGTTTCGTACCTGGTAGCTAGCCTTTCGCTTCCTCCGTGTACTAGATTTTGACTTTAATTCCCCCTGAAAGCGAGAACGTACTATATGCCTTTAAAATAAAAAGAAGGCTGGAAAAAAGAGAGAGCTCCTTTATTTTCTAGCTTTGGAGGGAGAAATGAAAATCCTATCCCATACGAAGGCCTATATACAAAAAAAGGAACTTTGCCTAGAATACCAAGTTGCCTCCCCTCTTCTCTGAGGCCGATCGCATCCCCTTTTGGAGCCCCTCTCCTCTGAGGCCGATCACATCTGCTTTTGGAGCCCCTCACCTTTGAGTACGGCGGCAGCCCAGACATAGATTGAATTAGGGGCCTAACCTCTTGAGTAGATTACCCATAGAAAGGAGCTTACTCCAAGATCTGACTCAACCCGTGTAGGAGTTTGGGAAGGCCAGAAGTAAACAAAGAGCGGTAGAAGAGAATAAAGTATTGCGCCCATTCTTTTCTTTCATAGTTGGAGCAAATGGAAGGAGACTTCGTGCAAGTCGAAAACTTTGACAGGTGTCGGTAGGCACGCCTCTGATAAGGGCTCGATCTTGAGAATCAATCCCAATCGAATCTATGGAAGGGAGACCCTCTATCCTCTTAATCTTAAGAGTAGATATTATATATAGGATAATCAGTCCACTGTGGTGCCCAAGACAAGGCAAGATGAATAGGAATATTGAAGGGACATAAGGCTCAGCTAAGGTAAGGAAAGACCCTGACCATCTAGGTCACCAAGTACTCTTATTGTTTAGGGAGTCGGAGACGATTGAAGAAAAAACAAAATAGGAACTTTCGATCAGGGAGAGCTCAACAAGGTTGAGACCAGGATGATGGATATTCCAAGGAAGATCAAAGAAGATGAATGAAGTTTTATAACTACCCCTAACTGGCACTATGAATCCAATCCCATATACATAGATGTCCCTAGCCACTAGGTGAAGGGGTTCTATCTTACTATTAAGCCATCTTCAACTCTTCTTTCTTTACTCCTTTCCGCATCAGGGCTGATAATTATATAGAATCTCCTTAAATAAAGAAAGGGGGTGTTTAAATTGGGTCTTTGGCTCGCAATAAGGCTAGGGTCCTAATCGAGCAACTAGTAGTCCTATCTTTCCACCTCTCTAGACACAATATCTTGAGTACCTATGATGGTGACCACATCTGCTGGCATGTGATGTTTGGGCATAGAATCGAGTCCTTGTGAATGGGCAAAGCCATGTGCTCTTATTTTATGACGGTAGGGATGATTGCTTCCATTACTGACTAAAAAGACACCAAATTCTCCTTTAGGTGCTTCAACTCCGGTATAGGTAGAAGGATATGGTACAGAAAAATCTTCTGTATAAGGTTTGAAATAGTGAAATGAGGTTGAGTAGACCAATGATCATGTAGTCATTTGACCAGCTATTGAAAGAAAAAGCTTGCTTCCCCTATTATATAACCGGTCCCATATCTCTCCAAACCTAACGTGGTAGTTTCCCATCATAGGGCTTTCTATCTATAGATTAAGCATCCTTGGCTCAGCATTATAGCACATAGGGCTTCGGCGCTACTACAGCGCTTCGCTAACTCGAAGCGCCTCACTATGAGAATCTAGCTTCGCTGACGCTCGGCTAAGTCTTGAACCTTCGCGCTGACCATTCGCTTTCTTAGTAGCAAAAGCGCTTCTCTTTGCCCCTTAACCTTAAGTAGAAGGACAAGAAGGAGATTATTGGTTTTCTTGATCCCGCTTCCGCATCTGCACTCATCAAGCCAACTTTGCTCTTTGGGAGGTGAAACAGCGGTTGAAGCGGACATTTCGAAATGATAGCATTGAAGATATATTTCTATATATACACGATTACGGTTATCTTGGACTGCATCCAAAAAAAGCAGCCTACTTGTGGGGCACTGTGTAGTTACAGCCTCTACGATAAGCAAGTGAATGTGGCCGGTGCATGGCGAAGGGTTAATCAAGCCATTTTTCGACTCAACTCCCTAAATATGAAGAGGGGTAGTTTACAAAAAGGGGTAATCAATTTGCACCTAACTGTGATAGCCCTCTCGATACCTTATTCGAACTTTGTAACTAGTGGCCGGTTTCCGTCGCGTCAACCTTTTCCCAGTGTGCGGAGCCCCAACGAGGAAGGTGTTAGCACTTTATCATTGGGTCAGTAAAGCTAATCCCTCTTTTTGTGCTACTCCTAGGGCGGGAAGAAGATAAGAAAATGCGAAGCGTTCTCTTGCTTTCCCAACCCGTTGTTTCTTAAGACTGCCCTCTCTCGACTGGATCTTGGTCCAGCCTACTCCGAGGATCCCGTATCCAGCAACCCAACCTATACAAAGGGCATCAAAGCCCATTGACTAGGTTGGAGCTATAAAGCTTACCTTATATTATTAAAAATGGAAAGGGCCTTTTCAGCTGGTACGCAGGAGCGCACTTCCATTTTCCCTTTACTAGTAGGGGGTCCCGTAGTTCCTATGCCGTCGTGTTTCCTGGTCCTTTTCTTTTAGTGATTCGACCCGAAGCGATAGCTTCTAGCTAGTTTAATGGATAATATGGCTGCGCTCCAGCTCACTCAAGAATGGGATGGCAGTGGTCCACCGACAAGCTCGTTCTGATCTTGGAAGCAATACATTGGAATCCTGAAGCACCACCACGAATGCTACCGTGCATACGCCTGCGGTGTGGTAAGGCGTCACCCTGTTGTGCCAGCAGCCAACTCCAGCATGTCAGCTTAGTTATCCTTATCAAACCACTTACTTGATGTCTAGCTTCCAAACTGATAGACGGTTCCTTTTCCCCCAAATCAATGAAGAAGCGAGACGTAAGTTGATTCTTCCGAAGAATCAGAAGCGAAGCGCTATGCCGGGGCGAGATGCACCAACCTCGGGATGCTTTACTCCTAACCCCACAAGGTTCCGAGACAGAGCTTAACCTGAGTCTCGGTTAAGAACAATGATGATATACGTTTCACACGGCGCACGATTCCATGAATAGTTTCATTCGAGATCATGATGGAGGACATAGCTTATGATCATCGTCTTTGATCATGCCACTAGTCATTTGATTGAGACATTGCACAATGATCCGAACACTTTGTCGCATCTCTTTGATACGAATACAGTAACAATCATAGCGATCTCCTCTTGTACCTACTGGTATGTCAGGATCCAATTGGTCATGAAGATCGTAAGGTACTACTTTTCGCAAATCCCATCATACCCCAGAACCTCTTAACATTACACCATTGAATCCCCAATCCTTTTCTTGTTGTGCAGTGACAGTACCAATATCCACTAATCATTGTTTCCAGATACAGTTGCCGGTTGACATCTCTTCTAATTCGTCGATACGAGAAGAAAATTGTTATGTGAATGAATCAATACCTATACATAAGCCAAGAGGCAGATCGTGAGCCACTACACCTGGTTGTATGAAACTGGCATGCATCCTAGCTCCCGAGACTCTTTCATTGAATTCCAATAATTTCTCCCGCTCCTCAAAAGCCCACAGGAACGGAGTTGATGCTCCTACATCCATAGCATAAGTAGTTAAAGCAAGTGAATGATTTGAAATTCGAGTTATTTCACGGAATAACACTCGTATATATTGAGCTCGTAATGGTATCTCGCAATTCAAAAGTCTCTCTACGACTGAAGAATGAGCGTGTTCTTGGGACATCGTAGAAACATAGATAGGGTCGACGACGGAACGAAGAACGAAACTTACCACAACTTTTCGTAGACATTCACTTGCATCACATACACAAGTGCTCTCTGAACCGTGCAATAAGGTCACCAATAACACGGCTCTCCCACTTGAGTTATCTTAGCCCCAGGCCATGCTATTCAATAATATTGGTAAAATGGCAGCATAAGGTAATAACTAGTATGGAAAGCTAGTCGCCTTTGGAAGCCTTCGCCGGTAACCAAAGCATATCGTTCCCGCAACCACTTTGGTACTTTGTTTATAGATTTTTTAAGTTATGCAATAGAAGGGGGAGGGCTTGCGCTTGCATTGAAGTAGCGCCTTTGAAATATGAGTAAGGCTCCTAAGTGGCGCGTCCATGGAGGCAAACCAAAGGAAGAGCAAATGTAAGGTTGGGTGCTTATGGGGCGAGGAAAAACCTCGAATAGGAGGGGGAAACGCTCTACATCCTCCCTGCTTGCAAAAATGAATGGAACAGAAAAGGGCTAAGTTCTCTATTTCCGGGCGGGGGGTGAAGGCCATAAGAGAAGATTGCCCTACCGGTAAGGAAGAGGGGAAAAAGATGATGTCATCTATCTCGACCAGTTTCCTGAGGCATTTGAAATAGAGACCGGCTCAGAGAATCACTCTCGCTATTTAGCCCTTCATTCCGCCAACAAACAAGTCATCCTTGAAGATTTCCCATTCCTTCCCAGCCGAGTCGCCTCTCTTCGCTATTCGATATTTCTGCCTTCCCTTTCTATAACATACCCAGGTGCCCTCCTTTCCAATCACTAAGAAAAAAAAATCCCAATCAAAGCCCTATCTAAGTAAAGCTTTGTCTGTTATTTTTCCGGCCCCATGGGAGTTTATTCGACCCATTCCTCAATCTCCCGCACTGCTCAAGTAAGTGTGTGACTCTGTATAAGGAATTCCTTCTCTTCTGCCCACTCTCCATTCACACGGTTCTAAAGGCAGAGGAGGAAGGGTGGGCAGCAGGTACCACAAGCCCTCTGTCCCACACATCTATCCAGAAGCAAGTGTATTTCACTGGTTCCACCGAATGCTCCAATCTCTTGGCAAAGATCATGTGAGTGTGCAGCTATGCTTTGGATGCTTCACCATAGGATAGATCTATCCATTTCCTATTCTTTTCCGGTGCACTCGCTTTATATCTCCCACATACAAGGAAGGACACGATGGGAAGGAAGAAGCCCTAGCCTCTGTCCGGCCGATCATTATGCTGGCATCTCACATTCACACCCCCGTTTGACTGCCACTCGGGGATGTAGTTGTAGATAGGTTAATCTTAGTGGGTTGTTGGCTCCACCTGTTATATCCTTCTAAGACATGTTATTGTCGTTTCCATATTCCATATGTCACTTAGTCATCTCAGCCTTGCTGTGGGTCAGCACCTCCGAAAGAAATGAAGGACTTCATTCAGTGACCCCGCGATCGCCCTCTAAACAATCATAATAAGGTAAAGCTTGAAAATAAGTTTTGTACTCAATTATTTGTTAGTCCCTCTAGTCGGGTGGGCGTCGGACAATTTTTTGACCAGATCCCCCTAAAAATAGTATGTACAGGTCTCCCTGCATGCGGCTCACGCCATTCGAGGTGTCCCAACCCAGCATTCATTCGCAAATCATGTAGTGAAATTGAGACTTCTCAACCTCGGAAGCTAATTCGCGTGTAGGCAGCGCTATCTGTCGTACCGTTGACTCTATCTATTCATGGAATTTTCTTTATTTCATTTTCTATTTTATATAGGCTTGCTCCCTCTTTTTCCAAGAATTCATCCACTTCCCTGTACTCCATAGGGCCTTCTCTAATAGGGAAAAGCCTTCCATTTCCATCAAATGACTCGGCCTCCCCTGGAGCTTCCACCGTCCGGGCTCCCTTTCCTCCCTATGGTATGCTCCCCTGGCGCAGGCCTACCACGCTTCACGCCTGCGGTGTTTTTGCCAGACGGTCTTTGCCAGTAGTGCCATCCTCCTCGCTGGCTGTATAGGTGGGTTGTCCTTCGCTACTGCGTTCATTTAAGCTATGGATTAAAGGAACAAATGTAGTTGAATGGAACAGCAGGCGGGTTACATGTTCCATTGTTCCGAGAGGTGAGGTGCAGGTGGTGATGATCACCCCGGGGTATACACTAGCGCCCTTGACAGGCACTCCAGAATCCGCCAACACTCGTGAAAACCCGAGTCGGTAGGTCCTCCATTCATCCAATCGGAGGTATGGATAAGGGCTTGACTAAGTAGTAGATATGGGAATGAGGGGCGCATGAGTAGGGTTGTACTCTAGAGGTAATGCTATACTCCATTATTCCTTCCGGCTTCCTTTCTATTCTCACTCTCATCTGACTAATGAATGCAATTGGAGTAGAATCGCTTTCCCTTACTAGGTTTATGAATCTGTAATTCTTCAAGAAGATGATATTAACCCGAATCAAAAGAAAGCTTCTTATCGAGAGACAGATTACAGGAGAAAGCCCTATATCAGATGGCTTTCACTGCCCTTAGAGAAGAAGAGAAGAAAAGCCCTAGAGTAAGGGAAGGGAAGCCTCACAATAAGAGAGACTTTGTATCTTGCCTAGGCTATTCGATAGCGGACATAGTGGATTAGTTAGTAATGCCTAAGGTAACCCATTCAAAAAGTAAGGGCGCCTCATACCTACTCCCTTAGTAAAGAAGAAGACGTCTTCAATTTTCTATTTTGATTTTTCTAAGGACATGCAAATTGATTTGTCCTCGATATCTCTTAGGGCATTGACACCTTGTCGATCGACTCTTGCCTTGTGTCAATTAGCGGGTAAATATAACATTTCAATATCTGTTCTATAACGCTTAGCTGGTGCATGCTATCGTCTTCTCTCCTCTTTGATGTCTACTCAATCTAAATGTTTAGAACGACTGAAAGTGGCTGCTTCTAAACCCTATAGTTCACATCGATTACCCTTAGAATTCAGGTTGGGTAGGGGAAAGCCTCTCAATCCCTATTTGAAGGCGAAGATGATCGATTCTCTTTTTCAAAGGGGATTAAAGCCTAAGGAGATAAGGGTCTTTCCAGACGAGTTGGTGTTCGATGGTGATCGAGAGATAGAGGAGCGCACTCTTCTAGGACAATGGGTAGATCAGTGGTTGTGATGGCTCTCTTGGTATCACACCTCGGCATGGTCGGGCATAGGGCCAAGGACATAAGTTGCGCCCCCACCGGCTATCTTTGATTGTCTTGGTCGGCAAATTGGGTCTTTTGAGTGGGTTGTCTCCGCTCTGATGATCTTTTCTAAAAGAAGTAATGAAAGGGAAGCCCGGGGTCAAAGCGCGTTCATTGTTTCCTGTATAGCTTTCTAGAGCAGAGATATAGCAACGCATTCTAGGCACAGATAATTGGTATTGGATGTATCATTAGGTTGTGCTGAGTCAAATCTGCTCCATTTTTTTTCTGTTGCAGAAAAGAGATCCCTTCCCCTCGCTTTCACAAATGATGAATATGAAGTCCAGGAGGCTGCAGGTATTATGGATCCTCTAACACCCATTCGTGTTGCCTTCCCAGGTCTCGCCGGTGTTGCCTGTAGGTCGTGATGTGCCTTGAGATGGTCATCTCATGTCACCCTTCCAGTGGGGAACCCGCTCCCCGATCGTCGCTATGCTATGTCTGGCCTGTCCTCTAGGCACCTTTGGAAGGCAGGGAGTGTAACAACATACACTCTTCCCTTTACTCCATAGGGACTTCTCATCAGTTGTAGGGTTTGGTGGCCTGAAATTGACTTGGCTTCGCCAAAAGGCCTCATCTCTAAAAGCCCGGCTCACGAAGCGTCCCTCTCACAGTAGGGTTCCAACCCTCACCTTGATATTGTGACATGCTATGTCTCCTCTCTCTATTCCCAAGTAAAGGGTTCATCCCATGCGTCAGTTTGTGGATCGCGGTCTCACACACTAATCCCCACAGGTGCCCATAGTAGGCTGGCTGCCCTAACTAAACCAATCATCATATGGGTCCCTAGGCCCCATTGCTGGAAAGGCTTGGCTTCAAAATCGTACGTGGAGCTTCCGCCTCATACAGCTCCTCTAGGGATGAAGGTAGGCCCAGCCCAGGCTTGTACGGTTAAGGTTGTTGTACACGACCTCATAAGAAAAGAATGAAAAAAATGATGTTTCCAGCTTCTGGTCTTTGACATAAAGAAATAAGTAATAACGAAGGGGACATTTTCAAATTATTTCCTAGCTAGTGGAACAAGAAATACATGGATGGTTTACTCGTGTAAACCAATAAAAAAATAAGAAAAGAAATATAAAAAGAAAAAATCAAAGTTGAGTCTTATATAGGGTTTTCTCAAAATCCTTGAGAAACTTATTGAAATTCTGAAAGAGTTTTCATAATGCTATACTTCAATTAAAGATCGAGTCAAAGAAAAATTCTGCTTTACAAAACTAAAAATCTTTCTTAAGAACCTAGGTGACTTTCTTTAATGCTGCGCCTTCCTTTTTTGAATATGAAAAGAGACCAGCCAGCTTTTAGATGAAAGAAAGGAGGCCTTTCCTTGTAGGAATAGCTTTCTAAACTATTTTAAATAATATGAGACCGCCAAGGCCTCCCAAAAGATTTTGACAGAAGAAGATTCCAACAAACAAACCTTTGTATGAGTCGGTTATCATCTACGTAACCACAAACTTGCTTTCTTCAAGGAAAGTGAAGCGAAGTCCCTCCTCGAAAGGAAAGAGGGACGAGCATAATGGCTTTGGTATCGTTAAGCATTCCCCAGCCGGGCTCAATTTGGGCTTTCCAATCTCGTTCCCTTTAGTTTCACGAGTTAAGAAAAACGAAATATCAAGCGGGTAGGCAATGACGGTGAGGGAAAGGCAAGTAGTCAGAAGCGGGAATAGTAGAAAAGAGCAGTAAGAGCAAGAGCAGTCCGCAAAGCAGCTGGTTGAAGCATGGAAAGGGGAGAATACTTTGAATGAATGTTGAATGGGAACTGGGATAGGAACTGCTACTTGCAGATCTTTGCCTAGAACTGAAGCTGACCTTTAGCTAGCCGACCATGTGCCAGAAGTCTATACTGGCATTTCAATAGGTCAAGAAAGTCCGCTGGCAAGCCTGTAGGCTATTGGCATCTTCCTATATCCCTGTTCGGGAAAGCTATGGATTCCATTACCGAACCAAAAAATATTATTCCCTTAGTTCTACCTACCACCATTTCACACTGTTTAAGGGGCTGCATCTATTGAGAGTGGATTTCAAGTGTTTAGATATTTCAATCATAAGTAGTAGTTGAACCAGCATAATGAAAAAGCTAGCAAAAGGTGCAGGCACAGAGTCGGATTCGGCCAAATAAACAGAATGGCAAGCTTCATTACCATTCAAAAAATCCCATCGGTTCGAAACTAAATCCTAAACTTCGGAGTGGCAAGTAGTAGAAAGAGAAAGTCCAAATTAGGCCTCAGGCTTAAGAAGTCCTAGTATTACAACCCTTCATGTAGGAAGGTGTAGGAGTGAAGCCACTCTTGCCCCTTCTTCCACTAGTCTTAGAGCTAGGAACTGGGAAAGCGTAACCGAGAAAAGGCAAGAAAGAAGGAAGCTCTTAGCCCTCCTTTTGACTTTAGTTACGGGCATACATGCTTCTTTCCTTCCGCAGTGAGTTCAACTCCCAGTCTCAGGTCAAATGCAGAAGAGAGACTTTGTACCTCGGGAAAGGAGTAAGCAACTTAAGACCGGAAGAGTTTGAGACCAGCTAAGCAGCAAGAATAGCATTTGAAATAGGAGCAGAGTCTGTCACATGCCGCCTACTCTCTTCTCTCCCCTCCTCTTATCCTTCCTTTTTTTCATAAGGCAGGGCCTTTAGAATAGCCCTCTTCTGGAAAGAGATTTTATAGCACCGAAGTCGTTCAAAGAGCCCTTCTTTCTATTTTGTGCGTGTCATCTATTGATTCTATGCCATCAAAGCATGCTAACAGCAAAAATGCAAGTACATACAACTGCGGTAATGCCGCATCGCTGATAAAGAACCTTGCCATCCCTAGCTTTGTCCCCTTCTTAAAGTTCATTGGCATATTCCCCTTCCCCTTCTATTCCCAAAAGCTGATTCAATAGGCTTCCTTTATTGATTCAAAAAGCTTCTTTCCCGCAACAATATTTGGATACTAAGGTTAGTTACCATAGGGCGAAGCAGCAACCTCATTCATTCATTCTAACAACCAACTCATTTCCCTATTTTATCTAGACTCTATAATTACCGAGACCCGTATATACAAAGATAGTTCTAGCTTATCTCCTTCTAAGGAAGTCTGAGCTCCTTCCCATGCTAATAGCCTTTCTAAACTCTTAAACTTAAGAGAGGCTTTTTTCAAGCTAAGTAGAAAATCGTAAAAAGAAGTGGAAGTCGAGGGGCTGCTCAATGAGAAGAAGCGTCAAATGATTTGGACAGTTGTCACGCTGGCGGAGCAGGGAGACTATAGGGAAGGTTAGGGCAATGAGGAGGTAGACGAGTATCTGTAGAACCTCTACCCCATTGTCTATATCTATCGCTGAACCAACTAAACATCCACTTGAAACTGCATAATTATCAGAACTGACTGCAACTTCATTGACTGAATAAACTGGAGCCTATACCTTTCTAGGTTCCCGGTGCTGGCTATAGCCGTGGGAGGTAGGGGCTCTACCCAAAAATATGCAACGACACAATCAATAGGTGAGCCCTTACTCGCACTCCGAGCAGGTGGGTATCGACAGACACAACGACTTAATCAACTGGATCCACCGAAACTATTTGCTCTAGATAGAATAAGGCTCCCATTGAGAGATCTATTAGTGATTTGGCCACCCCTCCTGGCAAAGAAAGAAAGGCAGGTTCAGGCGATTGATCAAAAAAAGATTTCCCCACCTTTCTTTATGAGATAGCAGTTGAATAAAGCGGCGCGGGGCCTATAAGATTATGAATAAGCTATTTATTTTCCGTTCTTTTGAATAAAAAACCTTCGGAATTATGGTAGTAAAGTAGTCAATCTGATCTTGCATGCGAGCGAATAGAAATGCCTATAGATGAGGTAGGAGAGGGTAGCTTGCCGGCAAAAGGCGTGTATGGTAGTCTTTTGTTTGATGATAACGGGAAGGGCAATTGACTGCAAACTTTTTTGGCCTATTGGCTATTGGGTGGGGGCAACTGGAAAAAGATAGCACGGGGCAAACAAAACGGCATAGCTTCAAGTGACTTGGTTGGGCTGTCAAAGAGCAAAGAAAAAAGTCACTAGAAGCTCCTCTCCTTAGAGTCAAGTGGCTTTTAGCTCCTCTAGCGTGCCCTAGCCGAGCGGTCCTCGCCTGCACAAGCAAGAAGATTAGCTCCCTCATTCTCTTATTGTGCCAGCAGGCCTGGGCGAATGAGGTAGGGTTAGATTAGATGGAGGAGGACTGCGAACGTCCATCCCATGAAGCGACAAGGAACCATGCATTCCTCCCGGGCTGGGCTCTCGCGTGTCCGGGATTCGATCAGATCTACCAGCGACCGATTTATTGAACAATGAGTTAAGTAAGAGCCAGGAGATGGATAAAAGAACCCACCGAAGTCAGTCTTGTATTCAATTCCGCGGTTGGAAGGATTTCTTTCTACCATCTGTCTTTCCCTTCTCCCTCTTCTCTTAGCAAAGGTAGGTTCAAGTCAAACTTTTTTTTGGCTTGCGGGCTCGAGGACTGCAGTTAGTTGCTTCCCTTGTAGTGGTCAGCTAGTTCTTTACAGATCTGATCGGGTGTTCATAATTTGGAGTAAACGGATTCGAACCTTTGCATTCCGTTACCAAAAGCCGATGCCTTACCACTTGGCTATACTACATAGGCCTGTTTTGGATGGTAGGAACAGGGAGAGGGGCAAGGGAGAATCAGGGCTCAAAGAACAAGCCGTGCAAGGACGCGGGGATATAGCAAGTAAGCAGCAAGGTTCTTTCGTTAGGACCGACTACAACAAGCTCGCGACTCTAATAGAAAGAAAGGGTAAGCTCTCTCCTCTATTTGCTTGCAATGTTAAGCCTATCAAAATTGGCGAAGGCTTTTGTAACCTTAGACTCATTACGCTCTTCGACTGAACTCGTTGGCTCTGCATCCACAGAAAGTCGGTAACCTTCGTCACCGTCAGCATTTGGTACTCTCTCGATAGCTTCATTAGTTCACTGAAAGACTTTGGTGTAATATATCGAAAGCCCTTCAGAAAGAAAGACATAATATAATAATAAATAAATTAGTATTAATTAATAAAAAAAAGGTTGGTTAAGAACTATTGACTGTAAACCATAGCAGTTACAGTCACTCAATGGAGATATTTGCCTTTGTTTGGAATGAAGATGGATGAACAGGCACTTGAGTCTGGAACTGATGAAATTTGGGGGAAACATGGAAGCGGTCACTATACTGGGGGGGCCAAGACATGATCGTGACTTAAAAAAATGTACCCTTGAAAGAACTAAAGGAACGGGGGAATGACTACCTGTAATAAAGCACAGGCTAATACGAGCCGACCAGAAGAAGCAAGGCATAGATTACCAGATGCTGGACACAATCTTCCTAGAGATGGAGAGCCCCTTGCCTCACCTTTTTGCACCTATCCTTCTTGCTTGCTTACCTATAACTCTCTTGTCTTAGTGACTATTCCTCTTTTCTAGGTTTTTTTCTAAGTGTTAAAACTATAGATTTTTCTTTTGCCAGTGACTTGGATCTACCCCGATTAGATCAATAATGGGATTCTTGGCTAGAGAAAGGTTCTGTGACATGGACGCCCAACCCAACTCGGTCGGTCGGTTGGCCCACCTAATAGATGATGAGATTCTCGATTGATTTGATCGAATTTCAAAAGGTCTTTGTCACTATTCAAAATAGTGGAGCTTTCAATCAAGATCTTCTCACCTCACTTGTTTGGGCTCTCGCTCGAATAAGAACCTTTATGCGTTGGTAGGCTTTCGAATCAATCTAATAGCCTACTTATCGGGCGCCAATAAAAGAAAAAGTTTCCGCATGGGCTCATTATCTGATGCAGAATCGATGCGAGAGGGAGAAGCGGGGATTGATAGTTTTCAAGAACCAGTGGAAAGGAAAGACTTCTTCCCTGCATTCCTTCCTTTCCAAAAAAAGTCAATTAGTTTGGGCTGGCATAGACATAAAAGATTTTATTGAATAAATGCCACCTTGGTAGTTTTCAAACAAATACAATGTTGGGTCAAGACTTTCCAGCCGGTAATAGACGAAGGCAAAAAAGGGGGAGATGGGGAAGAGTAGATTAAGGATAGTCACTCCACACCATAGATAGTGCACACAGATTCTTCTTTCATTTTCCATTCCTTTCGAGTCGGAAACGCGGGCTGCTAGTGGGGCTGTGCCCATTCTTCCTCTTCTTCCACTTTACAATCGGAATAAGGAACCTTAGAATTCACCCTACCTGTCGATGAAAAAATGGGATTTGAGAGGAGCTGAAAGCCAGTTGACTCTAAGGAGAGGACCACCAACTAGCGGATCAGAAAGATTTGTATGGAATGTCCTACTCCTGCCCGAGCTTTCCGATCAAGCAATCCCCTATTTCAAGGACATATGTGTTAGGTAGGCCCAAGAATCACTGATTAGTCGAATGAGCCCATCTCTCTGGAGTATCATTTGTTGGTCGATCCGACTGGCGGCTCCTGCATCTCCTGCCTCTCTATGGGGCGCCTTGTTTTAGACTAATTTGCTGCTAGGAGTCCCTAGAGTCGAATTAATAATCAATAGAAGTCCCAATAGAAGTTTACTGACCTAGCTCTTCAATCGACGATCTACTTCTCCCTCTTAATAGCACATGCCCATGCTTTGATTAAAAAGCCCTAGCTAGTGATGAATCCCCAGGTATTCAGTGTCTCGTTCGATAGGACTAGGAAGAGAGGACTCTATTTTTCCTCCTCCCTTCGGTCTAGTTTGAACCCATCCCAACAACAACCACCTTCTCAGCAGTGGATTTGGCGGATCATACACCTTACGCTAGGATTTGGGAAGGACATTTACGAGACTAAGGTGAGTTTTAAGAGAAAGACGAGGGTGGATGCTTTTGCTCTAACTGGCTGTGAGCATTGGAATTGTGTTGTCGGGCAGAGGGCAGAGAGGAATTTGGTATTGCAGGTTTGATAACTGTGAGAGGGGTTGAAAAATTATTGGTTTTTTTAAGCAGGTATATTGGTATGAATGAAAATATTATAGATTATAGAATGTAGAAGAGCCATATGGCACGAGCAGTTGAGTACAGTACTATCATGCCTTTGTTTTGTTGTGTGAATAAAATAAACAACTTGCGAAGAACGCACCTCAATCACCCTACCTGTGTGAATTGAACGAACTTAAAAGTACAACCAGCTTAAGGTGATTTTCCACCTATTTTTTAGTGTTTGGCCATTTCTAGCAAAGTCTAAAGGACATATTCGTTGCCGATTTGGGGTTCTGATGGAAGATACTGCTGAGGTTATACACCAAGTACACACGTGATTCTGCTCTGGTAGAAGTGCAGGCGCAATTCAGCTCTGGAAAAACTCCCTAAGGTCCAGAGAGAGATGAAGTTTATAGTCAACCTTTGCCTCTAAGATAGATTTCTTTTCCAACACTTCTATGTGTAGATGGATGTAATATTAATATGATTGATAGTTTAAGTTTACTTTTTGCAGTTTTCCAAAGTCTCAAATTTAGGGCTTGGTTTTGGCCTTGTTTCATAGTGAATTTATGGATTTGAATACTTCTAACACTGAATTCTCTTTTGTAAATTCAACTTGACTTGTACCTGGAACAGAGGAAAAGGGTATCCAATTGAAATCTAGTTTTTTCTATTTTTCGCTTAGATGTGCTCGGCAGATGCTAAAGCTAGAGCGTGATGGCAAGAATTGATCGAGCGAAGAATCAAAGTTCTTAGCTATCACATTCAGAAAGACTACTGGCCTAATTTCACTCAATTAAATAAAGTGTACCCTTACAAAACTTATTAGTACTCCTACACAGTTGTTCAATTTTAATGTCATTCTCAACTCTATCCCTGACTGGGTCTTTGATTTCAGGCCCTTTAAGGAGGGTATCCTTTTGGTTAATATCAACCTGGCTCGTATGGACTTCCGGTCTTTCTTAATTGACAACTTTATTGCAATTTTCAGTTCTATAGTTACTCTTGCACAAGCAACAGCAGTTATGGATCTGATTGAGGAGCGCTGGGAAGAATGGATCGGGGATATGCCCTTGAAATTCACTTACCCAGCTCTGGAAGGACATGAGTGGAGAATTGTCACCGGATTTGATCCAAAAAATACAAGACAGAGTTACCTTATTAGTGAGTCTTGGCCGGGTTAGTGTTTAAGGAAGAAAACCTTATTGTAGGTTCTTTTTTATTTAAATAGTGCCAAATTCAAAAATAAAAGGAAAAGGATTCTTCTACGCACATTAGATTTGCTAACTCAGTTGATCCTACTGTGTCTAGATCAAGGTTCCCTCTTGTTAGCTTTGTATTGGCTCCCATCTTACTTAACGGGGCCCTTAGTTGAATACCGATCAAAATTGTTTGAAATTTATAAACTTTTCTAATATAGAATTGTTAGTTATGTTAAATACCCCAAAAAGCCGAAACCTCTTATTCCGGTCCTTAGAAAAACTACGACTAGTCAGGAATTGCGTAAGAGAAGAGACGTCGTAAGTAACAATAGCGTAAAAGTAGGCGGGGGAGATCCGCAAAGGTAACCGGATGCCTGGGGCTTAGGACAAGGAGCGTCCGGAGTCTCTTAAGAAAGGACAAAGACTAATTAATATCATGTTTACACAGATCGGATTTTAAAAAGTCTTTCGCCCCTTATCTTCTCGTCTATCTTCTTTATCTTCTGATCGGATCGCCAGGCTTCTTTCAAGCCCTACTTGAACAACTTTCTTCAAAAAATCTTTCTTTATTAAGAGTCCTTTAAGAAGCTAAGCTCCTTCAGATAGTAAGATTCGCTTAACTTCAATCCTCTAAGCACTCGTGACTATCCGATGATAGTCACTTCGCTTTCCTTTTAGACTGAAAAAGGAAAATAGAAAGATTGAGAATAAAACAATATAGGGAATGAGCAGTTACGTGTAAACAATGGAAATTCAATAATAATAGTCTGATCTTCTCGCTTAAGAATATGTGATTCCTAAGGAGTGAAGTTGTTGGGGGGGAAGAGAAGATGAGGAAGCTAGTTTAATTGAGGAAGCCACTTTCTTTAATGTATACTAGATGGTCTACAAAAGCATGATGCATGACGCTTCTCCTTTTTTTAGTCCACTCTCCCTTAGAAAACAGAGCTGCTTGAAAGCAGATTTCGAAATTACTTAGGTGAATGTAGAGATGATCGGTGTCCTACTCGAGACGAAGTACTTGTCGTCCCCAAACCAAAAGGGATGATGGGGAATATCTGAAAAAGTGTTAGCGGGGAGCCCATCCCTCTCATTCTTACAGAAGACATAAGGGGGAATACACGACAGACGGAAATCAGGGAAACATCCTTTCTATCTTTTCTCCACAGAGGAAGGAAAGCACCGCCAAACCAACAAGAAAGCAGAAACTACATGAGGTAAGACTAAGGGCCTTGTGTGCCCTGCAAGAGATTACCGGGGGTCTCAGTACTAGGGGGCGCGGGAACAAGAAACTCCAGTAAATAAAAGAAAGACAATAGGAGTCCTCTCAATAGCCGAGGGCCCACTTCCCTATGTGCGCTTACGGAAGGGGAAAAGCTTGATTCTCATAGATTAGACAATACATATGTGCAAACAAGAAAATCAAACTATCTTCTTATTAATACTATATATTTATCCATTCCCCTATAGATCCACCTTTCTTCAAAATAAAGATATAGCAACTAAAAGAAAGCTAAATTGAATCGGAATAGGATAAAGAACGCACGATGGATCAGAGAGAAAGAGGATTCTAAAAGCGAAAAGCCTAGAAGACTAGATTGTCATACTCGGAGGTAGCAATAAGATCTCTGTCTCCAGAGAAGGCATGAGGGTTTTCTTAAAGTATCTTCTCATTACTTATGGATAAAGCTCTTAAGCTTAAGCTTTTACGAACTGAAAGATCTTCCCATTCTAAATAAGAATGAGAGTCTTTCAACTAGATGTGCTCCTTTGGCTGGGTTTGAGAGAGAGAGCGTGAGATAGTTGGTCTAATAACTAGTC
Source organism: Nicotiana tomentosiformis (assembly GCF_000390325.3). NCBI lineage: Eukaryota > Viridiplantae > Streptophyta > Magnoliopsida > Solanales > Solanaceae > Nicotiana > Nicotiana tomentosiformis. Next base: position 44,837,771 of record NC_090812.1, on the reverse strand, counting down.
CAACTTCCTTGTATCTGAAAGCGATGACAGGATGTTAGGTCTAGTAAGGAGACTTTTTGGATAATTTACTTCCACGAATAGACTGTTAGGCTAAGAAGAATAGGTTGGGATTGATCCCACCTTTGAAAGAGTGGTTTTGTTCTGTCAATACAGCTTATCGAGTTATCAAGCTGAACTGCCTTCTGTAAGGAGCTTGAATCGTTCGTTTACTCTAAGTCTTATTACCGACGCGATGGATTGCTATTTGAAAACACTTTCAATACAAAAAGAGCTCCTTCCGGCTATACTCTAGTTGGACAGTCTTAGTTCAGTTTGAGAAGTCAAGGAGGCACGAAGAGCTAACAAAGAGTCTTTATATTTGACTGTCCGAAATCAAGTGGGAGATTGAATTGAAAAGGCCCCTTACTATAGATAGGGTGTTAGCGCTGTTTTTTGAAATAAGGACGTTTAGGTTTGACTAATAAGATAGAAAGGGGCAAGCCAAAACCCACTCTACTGAGTTCGGCTTTCGGGGCTACCTACTTTAGCGATTATGTAATATATAAAGAAGAACCCTCTTAGGCCGTTTTTACATGGAAGTACGCCATAAGTAAATTGATGGAAGCTCGGAAAATGAGATGTTACATCCCGCATTTTCGTATGTTAAAGTTTCATCGTAAGTTAATCGACGTAAGTTCGGGAATGAGATTATTTTGGAGATTATAAGCATTATTTTTTTTAAAACAAGTGATGAGTAAATCTGTGAAGGTGAGAGGGTAAGCAAATCGAAGAAAATAAATTTCATCGAAGTTTGATATTTTGGGATAAAATGTGGCCCGAGCTAAAGTACCCGATTTTTATGGACTAGTGTCATACAAGGTACCACATGACCATGATAGTGAGTTGTACAAGGTGTGCTAAAAATGAGCAATACTTTAAGTAATTTGAGATAATTCTTAATTATGTGGATAATTGAGTAATTATGAATTTTTAGTGCGAGATTAATTAAGTGATTAAGTTAACTAAAGTCTTTTGGATAAAGACTAAGGCAAAACATGGCAGCCACATGGAAATATATTAGGTGACTCTTGAATCACCTTGCAAGGTGGCAACACTTCAAGATATGGGCACCTTATCTCTTTGGATTAAAGAATGTCATCAAATCACTTCTTTAATTGACAAAAATAAAGATACTTCATCTTCAAGTTACGGATGAACTTCAGCAAGAAAACTTATGCAATATAATGATAAAAATTTACAAAAATGGAGATGTTTTACATCTACCAAGCAACGGATTTTCAACAAAAGAAGTAATACTACGTAATATTTTAGCAACGGGATTTTGCGATTCTAAGGGAGTACGATGCAATCTTTCTCAAGGATATCGTACGAATTTTTCCCTACTCTAGGTATGTTAAGGCTATCCCTTCTTTCTTTTTGGTATGATCTATACGAAACGAGCAAATGCACAATTTTCATAAATGACTATTCATAGAAATAATAGGGGTGTCTATATTCTTGATTCCCAATGTGAATTATTATTATATCTTATGTTCATGGGTCTCAGAAAAATACGTATTTGATAAAATTTATCCGACAGGCATATTATTTTTATGACATTCCGAGAAAATCTTATTAACGTATTTCTTATGCATTTATCCATATACATTGACCCATGACCAAATGGCGTTATATATGCATATATTATATGTATATGGGATATGGGAAAAGGTTACGGCGTTATATACGCACCACCAACTGATCAGCTGGTATACGTTGATGATTTACCCACAGTGGCCGAAATGATATGATGGGATGCCCTCAGAGGCTTGATGATGTTATGAACGCATATACCTATGCATGTATGACATTTATATGCATATGCATGACATTATAAAAATGAAATGATTCACAGAGCTATGCAGATGAACATGTCGAGTCTTTTACTCCATGTTTCTCTCATGTCTATTATTTACTGATTTTCATTCCTTACATACTCGGTACATTATTTGTACTGATGTCCCTTTTTCCTGGGGACAAGGCGTTTCAGGCCTGTAGGTCCCGATAGACAAGTCGAGAGTCCTCCAAGTAGGCTATCAGCTCAGCGGAAGATTGTGGTGCGCTCCATTTTCTCCGGAGTTGCTTATTTGGTCAGTATAATTAGGACATGTATTGATTGGTATGGCGGGGCTCAGTCCTGACCTTTATGATAGTTATGTACTCTTAGAGGCTTGTAGACAGATGTCATGTATATTGATACTTGTATGGCCTTGTCGGCTTATGTTTTGAGTTTACAAATGATCATGTTGGCCTTATAGGCCCATATGTCACATATGTAAGTTTTTATATCAGGCTGGGTCATCCTATATGGAGTACTCCACCATTTTCATTCTGGTTAGCTCATGATGGCCCGTTTGGCCCATTTGCCAATGAAAGTACGATAAGAATGATATTCTATGTTGGTACTCGGTTGAGTAAGGTATCGGGTGCCCGTCGCGGCCCATAGGTTTGGGTCATGATAAAAGTGGTATCAGGGCAGTTCTGTCCTAGGGAATCTATAAGCCGTGTCTAGTAGAGTCTTGCTTATGGGTGTGTCGTGCACCACACTTATAAGTAGGAGGCTATAGGGCATTTAGGAATGTCACTCTTTTTTCTTACTCTAGATCGTGTGGTAGAGCTCATTTATAAGAATTCAAACTCCTAGCTTTTATTTTATCCGTAATATGACGATACCTCCAGTTGGTAAGAGATTGAATACGGATATGGAAGAGTTGAGTCAGAGGAACTTGATTTTTCATGATTCTTATGATGAGAAAATGTAAGGTCTTCAGTAGATCATGTGTGTACTGAGACGCGTAAGCCTCTTGATAAGGAGCCTTAAGGCAAGGATATCTATCCACCCATATGGTGAAAGGCAATGAGAGATTCAGAAGATAGTACAAGTCTCAACAAGTAAATAAAGCAAGGTGAAGAAGGGTACGAGGCGCCCAGTTAATGAAGAATATCATTATTTACCATTCATGATGGGAGATATAAGCATTTTGTGTTACCTTCAATGGTAGTAGAGTTATGTACAATTTGCCACACCCATCTCATTTATGCCATATGGAAGCTAACAGAAGTAGTATAAGAGAAGGACGGATATCAGGGTTCAGCTGGGGTTAGAGTGACCCAAAAAGGGTGAATGGAATATTTGTGTTAGTTGACATTTCCGAAGGATATTGCAAATGTGGTAATAGATCTCCTTGTGATACACCCAGACGGTGCACTCTAAAATTGTATAGCTAGATATGAATACTGCAAAGATAGGCACTGGAAGCCTTGAAGGGATAAATATCACCTAAGTGTGGCTCCCGTCCCTAGTAGAGAAAGAATGTTAGGCGATTCGAAGAGCCAATGGATGAAGCAAAGGGACCTAAAAGCAAAATAATATCTTGTTGAAGTATTTAGAATAAAGTAATAGACATAAATGTTAGCGGGAAATAAGAAGAGACTTAATAAAGCATTATGAGTAAGATGTGATACATGGATGACATCGGTAGATCAAAAAAATGACAGTAGTATAGAGTCTATAGTCAAGTGAAGGAAAAGATGAGCGGTGACAGGCCTTGAGACAACAAAAGAACATGGGCCATAAAGTCATACCCTTATTTCGAGAAAGAAGTTCGCGACTCTAACATAATTACAAGAAGGAAAAGTTAGACCCCAGAGTAATGGAAATCAGTATGGGCTGGTGAACAAGATAAACTAAACATGAATTAGGAACTGAGTGATTTGATAATAGTCGGCATCTTGAGAATTTCAGAGATTGCATTCCAGCAATAATAGAATGGACGATAGAAGAATAATCTTTAAAGGTCATTCAGGAAGACACTTCCCTAAAGAAAGCCATGTGAGCAAAGTTAAGCTTAAGGGACTCTGTGTTACACTGAGTGTCACCCTCGTGAGTAAGGAATTTTGTTATCCTTGGTACAGAAAGATTGCCGTAAGGCCAGTAAGGGTCATCGATGATATGAAAAGACACCAAAGATGAAAAGGTAAAACATCTATAGATAGGTCGTCGTAGCTCCAACTCTCAGTACTCCCCTAAAGGGGGGGAATATGGAGTGATGTGGCATTAAGTCAGAATTAAGTGATTCTAGTAATTATGGAATGGTAAAGGAAGGATGCGATAAAAATGAGATTGCACTTATCCAAATCCTATAGATATGCTACGATTCCAGAACATTATGCAAGCACGACGTCAAGGAGAGGAAGTAAGATGTTATTGAAAAAAAAAAGAGCCAGTGCGAGAGGTAAGTTAAGATAAAGGAAATAACCTAAGAAAGTTTACGTGGAATATTGATATGAGAATGGGCCAACGAGAAGTTAGCAGTTGATTCAGGAAGAGCCTAGTTATGGCTAGACAGGTGGTTACAGATGAATCAACAGATCGTGCAAGATAAACATAGTAAAACCCAATATAGTGAATTCAGCCTCGTAGTAATGTCATTATAATACTTAAGAAATATTCAGATAAGAGTTGGGGTAGTTAAAGGTTCCGTATGAATGTTATGGAAATAAAAGATAGTCTCACTGGGAAGACAGTCAAAATATCAGTTCAGAATAACCCTACAAGCACAAGGGTGTGGAAGTAAGCAATTATGAATAATTATAGGCAAGGAAGGACATCAAAAGGTCCGTCGAGTATACAATGTAATAAGCCTACAGATTGGCAAGAGTCAGAGGGTCCTCCCTAAGTACTAGAATGAAAGACTAGCTGAAGGAATAAGCAAGAAGGCTTCAACCTAAGCACAGTGACCTAAAGAGGAAATGGTCTTGTAAAAGCAGTCTCACTACAGCATTGTATGCACTCCATAAGGAAGTGGCACCTACCGTGGCTACTGAACGGAAAGTAACATCAAAAGTAATATTCGAAATCATATGAGTTGCACGAAAATTCCGGCATGTGTGGGAACTAAGATAAGTTAAGTATGCACGCAACAAGGGGACAGAAAGACCAGGAAAAGTAATAGCTTACGCTTAAAGAAAGTAGAGAAGGAACAAAAGGAATTATTCGATCAATGATCCAGAGTTAGTTACGTTATGAACGCACTTGAGATTTCGGAGCATTATCCATACAATATATATGTTGACAATCATACAGCTGTAGAACACTCCGATATAAGTTAAAAGAAAGAATTGAGTCCAGGTCATAGACAAAGGATTGAATTGTTAAAAGATTGTATCAAGGATATTCCATAGTGCCCATGAAAAGCTAAAGTAATAACTAATACCACGAGTCGCAGATCGGAAGATAGCTTAAGCCTACATAAAGGCTGATCAGAAGAAAGAGCAAACCAAAGAGTTACATCAACTAAGTAAATCAGGAGTCTGATTATTGGACCCAGAAAATTTTAGACATCATGATTGAGAAAATTGCGGAATTACTCTTAATATCAGAGATACAGGAGAGATAGTACAACAGCCATATTTTATGACGACTCTACGATAAAGCCAGTTGGAAGAATACCCGCCACGTAAGAAGTCAGCATGAAGCTCCCACCGGATTATGTATGCACCAGAGGTGCAAGTATTATAATAGAGCTTCAAGTTGTGGATGTGAATCATACCTATGTGGAAGGGGGGTCATGAGAGGGATAGAAGACGTGATGCGAGATTTTAAGGTAAGTAAGTTAAAGATGAATAACGTACGAGATACTCAGGTACAGAAGGTTGTGAATAATCTATACTTCACATAGAGGGCTAGAAGTGCTGGGATTTAATATCCAGGAATGATAGCGGCATCGTTAGTGGCATATCTTCTAGTATGGTTTCTACATACCGAGAGGTCTAGTTAAGAGAGCAAAGAAGAGTTAGAGACGATGTGATGTCTCGCTTGATGTTCCAGAATGACATAAGAAAATCTATGGGGCAAGCACGTTGAAGGAAGGTTGCGAGCAGTATAAATATATACGTATAGGTCGCAAGCTAATGTATAGTAAAGCGACAAGGATTTATGACAGGAATAAGGATAAGAAAGGGTGAGTGAGAAGGTGACGAGAATGGATAAGTCCTCAGGATTAAGCCCATGAAAAAAGAGAGTTGATGATTTCTCTAAGCTATGGAAATCTCAGTATAGCCTGACTGAACTCAAAGAAGTCTAAGACTAATGGCATTTAGAAGAGATGGAATGTCGTCCTGATAGTGCAATGAGGATGTAATTGTGATAGGTAAAGGATGACGATTGGGCCTTCGATTGAGTAATTATTTGATGAATTGTACAGGATTAAAATACCCACGTAAAGAGAATCACATTGGGATGCTGTGAAATACGATTATGGAAGTATAGTATCATATCGCCGCCAGGAGGACCAGGAAAATCACTTCAAATGTTCCACGACGCAACGTGAGCCCTAGTGATTATGTAAGAGGTTTTAAGTTATCAGTGGTAGATTGTAGATCAATATTGAGGTGAATCAACAAAGGATGGACAAAAGTCACAAAGTATGAGATGAGATTAGGCCGTCATTCATGAGATGAATAGTAATGAGGAAGTATCAAAGGACTTAGATTTATACATATGGGATAAGCAACGAAAGTAACCTGAGGTTCGGTAGCAGGCCTCACTAACGATAAATCGAAGTAAGAGTTATTGTACCGTATGACCTACCTAAATGCAGTAAAAATCATGTGGATGGATAGCCAGGTCTATGAAATAAGATAAAGCAATATTTGTAAGTTCATCAAAGTACTGAGCAAAGAACTTTAGTACACCTATAGACGCCCAGAGGGACATCTTGTCAAGTTCTGTATATGTTGAGGCCTAGATATTGGCAAAATGCTGAAGAGAAGAGTCGCATAGGCACACATACAAGAAAAAGGTCGTACAGGTTGCATGACAGAAGGTACCAACAGATTCCGACCACAAGTCGTAGTATGAGAAAGAGGCCTAAAGGGGGGAATGCCCTGGCCTTTGGAATTATTCACAGAACAGTTTCCTAGATGGAAAGGAGAGTACTAAAGTATTCAGAAGGCATAAGTCATGAAAATGATAAGTGCATCAGTCAACATTCGAGGACGAATGTTCCAAAAGGGGGAATGATGTTACACCCCATGTTTTCGTGCATGGAAGTACGCCATAAGTAAATTAATGGAAGCTCGGAAAATGAGATGTTACATCCCGCATTTTCATATGTTAAAGTTTCATCGTAAGTTAATAGACGTAAGTTCAGGAATGAGATTATTTTGGAGATTATAAGCATTATGCTATTTCAAACAAGTGATGAGTAAATTCATGAAGGTGAGAGAGTAAGCAAATCAAAGAAAATGAATTTCATCGAAGTTTGATATTTTGGGAAAAAATGCGGCCCAAGCTAAAATACCCGGTATTTATGGACTAGTGCCATACAAGGTACCACATGACCATGATAGTGAAGTGTACAAGGTGTGCTAAAAATGAGCAAAATTTTAAGTAATTTGAGATAATTCTTAATTATGTGGATAATTGGATAATTATGAATTTTTAGTGGGAGATTAATTAAGTGATTAAGTTAATTAATGTCTTCTGGATAAAGACTAAGGCAAAACGTGGCAACCACATGGAAATATATTAGTTGACTCTTGAATCACCTTGAAAGGTGGAAACACTTCAAGAGAGCCCACCTTATCTCTTTGGATTAAAGAATGTCATCAAATCACTTCTTTAATTGACAAAAATAAAGATACTTCATCTTCAAGTTACGGATGAACTTCAGCAAGAAAACTTATTCAATATAATGATAAAAATTTACAAAAATGGAGATGTTTTACATCTACCAAGCAACGGATTTTCAGCAAAAGAAGTAATACTACGTAATATTTTAGCAACGGGATTTTGCGATTCTAAGGGAGTACGATGCAATCTTTCTCAAGGATATCGTACGAATTTTTCCCTACTCTAGGTATGTTAAGCCTATCCCTTCTTTTTTTTTGGTATGATCTATACGAAACGAGCAAATGCACAATTTTCATAAATGACTATTCATAGAAATAATAGGGGTGTCTATATTCTTGATTCCCAATGTGAATTATTATTATATCTTATGTTCATGGGTCTCAGAAAAATACGTATTTGATAAAATTTATCCGACAAGCATATTATTTTTATGACATTCCGAGAAAATCTTATTAACGTATTTCTTATGCATTTATCCATATACATTGATCCATGACCAAATGACATTATATACGCATATATTATATGTATATGGTATATGGGAAAAGGTTACGGCGTTATATACGCACCACCAACTGATCAGCTGGTATACGTTGATGATTTACCCACAGTGGCCGAAATGATATGATGGGATGCCCTCAGAGGCTTGATGATGTTATGAACGCATATACCTATGCATGTATGACATTTATATGCATATGCATGACATTATAAAAATGAAATGATTCACAGAGCTATGCAGATGTACATGTCGAGTCTTTTACTCCATGTTTCTCTCATGTCTATTATTTACTGATTTCCATTCCTTACATACTCGGTACATTATTTGTACTGATGTCCCTTTTTCCCGGGGACAAGGCGTTTCAGGTCCATAGGTCCCGATAGACAAGTCGAGAGTCCTCCAAGTAGGCTATCAGCTCAGCGGAAGATTGTGGTGAGCTAATTTTCTCCGGAGTTGCTTATTTGGTCAGTATAATTAGGACATGTATTGATTAGTATGGCGGGGCTCAGTCCCGACCTTTATGATAGTTATGTACTCTTAGAGGCTTGTAGACAGATGTCATGTATACTGATACTTGTATGGCCTTGTCGGCTTATGTTTTGAGTTTACAAACGATCATGTTGGCCTTATAGGCCCATATGTCACATATGTAAGTTTTTATATCAGGCTGGGTCGTCCTATATGGAGTACTCCCCCGTTTTCATTCTGGTTAGCCCATGATGGCCCGTTTGGCCCATTTGCCAATGAAAGTACGATAAGAATGATATTTTATGTTGGTACTCGGTTGAGTAAGGTATCGGGTGCCCGTCGCGGCCCATAGGTTTGGGTCATGATAAAAGTGGTATCAGGGCAGTTCTGTCCTGGGGAATCTACAAGCCGTGTCTAGTAGAGTCTTGTTTATGGGTGTGTCGTGCACCACACTTATAAGTAGGAGGCTATAGGGCATTTAGGAATGTCACTCTTTCTTCTTACTCTAGATCGTGTGGTAGAGCTCATTTATAAGAATTCAAACTCCTAGCTTTTATTTTATCCGTAATATGACGATACCTCCAGTTGGTAAGAGATTGAATACGGATATGGAATAGTTGAGTCAGAGGAACTTGATTTTTCATGATTCTTATGATGAGAAAATGTAAGGTCTTCAGTAGATCATGTGTGTACTAAGACGCGTAAGCCTCTTGATAAGGAGCCTTAAGGCAAGGATATCTATCCACCCATATGGTGAAAGGCAATGAGAGATTCAGAAGATAGTACAAGTCTCAACAAGTAAATAAAGCAAGGTGAAGAAGGGTACGAGGCGCCCAGTTAATGAAGAATATCATTATTTACCATTCATGATGGGAGATATAAGCATTTTGTGTTGCCTTCAACGGTAGTAGAGGTATGTACAATTTGCCACACCCATCTCATTTATGCCATATGGAAGCTAACAGAAGTAGTATAAGAGAAGGACGGATATCAGGGTCCGGCTGGGGTTAGAGTTACCCAAAAAGGGTGAATGGAATATTTGTGTTAGTTGACATTTCCGAAGGATATTGCAAATGTGGTAATAGATCTCCTTGTGATACACCCAGACGGTGCACTCTAAAATAGTACAGCTAGATATGAATACTGCAAAGATAGGCACTGGAAGCCTTGAAGGGATAAATATTACCTAAGTGTGGCTCCCGTCCCTAGTAGAGAAAGAATGTTAGGCGATTCGAAGAGCCAATGGATGAAGCAAAGGGACCTAAAAGCAAAATAATATCTTGTTGAAGTATTTAGAATAAAGTAATAGACATAAATGTTAGCGGGAAATAAGAAGAGACTTAATAAAGCATTATGAGTAAGATTTGATACATGGATGACATCGGTAGATCAAAAAAATGACAGTAGTATAGAGTCTATAGTCAAGTGAAGGAAAAGATGAGCGGTGATAGGCCTTGAGACAAAAAAAGAACATGGGCCATAAAGTCATACCCTTATTTCGAGAAAGAAGTTCGCGACTCTAACATAATTACAAGAAGGAAAAGTTAGACCCCAGAATAATGGAAATCAGTATGGGCTGGTGAACAAGATAAACTAAACATGAATTAGGAACTGAGTGATTTGATAATAGTCGGCATCCTGAGAATTTCAGAGATTGCATTCCAGCAATAATAGAATGGACAATAGAAGAATAATCTTTAAAGGTCATTCAGGAAGACGCTTCCCTAAAGAAAGCCATGTGAGCAAAGTTAAGCTTAAGGGACTCTGTGTTACACTAAGTGTCACCCTCGTGAGTAAGGAATTTTGTTATCCTTGGTACAGAAAGATTGCCGTAAGGCCAGTAAGGGTCATCGATGATATGAAAAGACACCAAAGATGAAAAGGTAAAACATCTATAGATAGGTCGTCGTAGCTCCAACTCTCAGTACTCCCCTAAAGGGGGGGAATATGGAGTGATGTGGCATTAAGTCAGAATTAAGTGATTCTAGTAATTATGGAATGGTAAAGGAAGGATGCGATAAAAATGAGATTGCACTTATCCAAATCCTACAGATATGCTACGATTCCAGAATATTATGCAAGCACGACGTCAAGGAGTGGAAGTAAGATGTTATTGAAAAAAAAGAGCCAGTGCGAGAGGTAAGTTAAGATAAAGGAAATAACCTAAGAAAGTTTACGTGGAATATTGATATGAGAATGGGCCAATGAGAAGTTAGCAGTTGATTCAGGAAGAGCCTAGTTATGGCTAGACAGGTGGTTACAGATGAATCAACAGATCGTGCAAGATAAACATAATAAAACCCAATATAGTGAATTCAGCCTCGTAGTAATGTCATTATAATACTTAAGAAATATTCAGATAAGAGTTGAGGTAGTTAAAGGTTCCGTATGAATGTTATGGAAATAAAAGATAGTCTCACTGGGAAGACAGTCAAAATATCAGTTCAGAATAACCCTACAAGCACAAGGGTGTGGAAGTAAGCAATTATGAATAATTATAGGCAAGGAAGGACATCAAAAGGTCCGTCGAGTATACAATGTAATAAGCCTACAGATTGGCAAGAGTCAGAGGGTCCTCCCTAAGTACTAGAATGAAAGACTAGCTGAAGGAATAAGCAAGAAGGCTTCAACCTAAGCACAGTGACCTAAAGAGGAAATGGTCTTGTAAAAGCAGTCTCACTACAGCATTGTATGCACTCCATAAGGAAGTGGCACCTACCGTGGCTACTGAACGGAAAGTAACATCAAAAGTAATATTCGAAATCATATGAGTTGCACGAAAATTCCGGCATGTGTGGGAACTAAGATAAGTTAAGTATGCACGCAACAAGGGGACAGAAAGACCAGGAAAAGTAATAGCTTACGCTTAAAGAAAGTAGAGAAGGAACAAAAGGAATTATTCGATCAATGATCCAGAGTTAGTTACGTTATGAACGCACTTGAGATTTCGGAGCATTATCCATACAATATATATGTTGACAATCATACAGCTGTAGAACACTCCGATATAAGTTAAAAGAAAGAATTGAGTCCAGGTCATAGACAAAGGATTGAATTGTTAAAAGATTGTATCAAGGATATTCCATAGTGCCCATGAAAAGCTAAAGTAATAACTAATACCACGAGTCGCAGATCGGAAGATAGCTTAAGCCTACATAAAGGCTGATCAGAAGAAAGAGCAAACTAAAGAGTTACATCAACTAAGTAAATCAGGAGTCTGATTATTGGACCCAGAAAATTTTAGACATCATGATTGAGAAAATTGCGGAATTACTCTTAATATCAGAGATACAGGAGAGATAGTACAACAGCCATATTTTATGACGACTCTACGATAAAGCCAGTTGGAAGAATACCCGCCACGTAAGAAGTCAGCATGAAGCTCCCACCGGATTATGTATGCACCAGAGGTGCAAGTATTATAATAGAGCTTCAAGTTGTGGATGTGAATCATACCTATGTAGAAGGGGGGTCATGAGAGGGATAGAAGACGTGACGCGAGATTTTAAGGTAAGTAAGGTAAAGATGAATAACGTACGAGATACTCAGGTACAGAAGGTTGTGAATAATCTATACTTCACATAGAGGGCTAGAAGTGCGGGGATTTAATATCCAGGAATGATAGCGGCATCGTTAGTGGCATATCTTCCAGTCTATGGTTTCTACATACCGAGAGGTCTAGTTAAGAGAGCAAAGAAGAGTTAGAGACGATGTGATGTCTCGCTTGATGTTCCAGAATGACATAAGAAAATCTATGGTGCAAGCAAGTTGAAGGAAGGTTGCGAGCAGTATAAATATATACGTATAGGTCGCAAGCTAATGTATAGTAAAGCGACAAGGATTTATGACAGGAATAAGGATAAGAAAGGGTGAGTGAGAAGGTGACGAGAATGAATAAGTCCTCAGGATTAAGCCCATGAAAAAAGAGAGTTGATGATTTCTCTAAGCTATGGAAAGCTCAGTATAGCCTGACTGAACTCAAAGAAGTCTAAGACTAATGGCATTTAGAAGAGATGGAATGTCGTCCTGATAGTACAATGAGGGTGTAATTGTGATAGGTAAAGGATGACGATTGGGCCTTCGATTGAGTAATGATTTGATGAATTGTACAGGATTAAAATACCCACGTAAAGAGAATCACATTGGGATGCTATGAAATACGATTATGGAAGTATAGTATCGTATCGCCGCCAGGTGGACCAGGAAAATCACTTCAAATGTTCCACGACGCAACGTGAGCCCTAGTGATTATGTAAGAGGTTTTAAGTTATCAGTGGTAGATTGTAGATTAATATTGAGGTGAATCAACAAAGGATGGACAAAAGTCACAAAGTATGAGATGAGATTAGGCCGTCATTCATAAGATGAACAGTAATGAGGAAGTATCAAAGGACTTAGATTTATACATATGGGATAAGCAACGAAAGTAACCTGGGGTTCGGTAGCAGGCCTCACTAACGATAAATCGAAGTAAGAGTTATTGTACCGTATGACCTACCTAAATGCAGTAAAAATCATGTGGATGGATAGCCAGGTCTATGAAATAAGATAAAGCAATATTTGTAAGTTCATCAAAGTACTGAGCAAAGAACTTTAGTACACCTATAGACGCCCAGAGGGACATCTTGTCAAGTTCTGTATATGTTGAGGCCTAGATATTGGCAAAATGCTGAAGAGAAGAGTCGCATAGGCACACATACAAGAAAAAGGTCGTACAGGTTGCATGACAGAAAGTACCAACAGATTCCGATCACAAGTCGTGGTATGAGAAAGAGGCCTAAAGGGGGGAATGCCCTGGCCTTTGGAATTATTCACAGAACAGTTTCCTAGATGGAAAGGAGAGTACTAAAGTATTCAGAAGGCATAAGTCATGAAAATGATAAGTGCATCAGTCAACATTCGAGGACGAATGTTCCAAAAGGGGGAATGATGTTACACCCCATGTTTTCGTGCATGGAAGTACGCCATAAGTAAATTAATGGAAGCTCGGAAAATGAGATGTTACATCCCGCATTTTCATATGTTAAAGTTTCATCGTAAGTTAATAGACGTAAGTTCAGGAATGAGATTATTTTGGAGATTATAAGCATTATGCTATTTCAAACAAGTGATGAGTAAATTCATGAAGGTGAGAGAGTAAGCAAATCAAAGAAAATGAATTTCATCGAAGTTTGATATTTTGGGATAAAATGCGGCCCAAGCTAAAATACCCGGTATTTATGGACTAGTGCCATACAAGGTACCACATGACCATGATAGTGAGGTGTACAAGGTGTGCTAAAAATGAGCAAAATTTTAAGTAATTTTAGATAATTCTTAATTATGTGGATAATTGGATAATTATGAATTTTTAGTGGGAGATTAATTAAGTGATTAAGTTAATTAATGTCTTCTGGATAAAGACTAAGGCAAAACGTGGCAACCACATGGAAATATATTAGTTGACTCTTGAATCACCTTGAAAGGTGGAAACACTTCAAGAGAGCCCACCTTATCTCTTTGGATTAAAGAATGTCATCAAATCACTTCTTTAATTGACAAAAATAAAGATACTTCATTAATACTCTTCTTGCCATTTAGGCAACTGTTCTTTGAATAAATCCAAAGGCCAGGGCATTCCCCCCTTTAAGCTTCTTTCTCACACCACGACTTGTAGTCGGAATCTTTCTAATCGCATAACTGTTGCTACCTTTTATCATGCAGCCGGTACGACTCTAGCTCTGATACAACTTTTGTCACGACAAAAAGTGATGGGCCGTGACGGGCACACGGTACCTTAATCTACCGAGTACCAGCATGACTTATCTTTCTTATTACTTTATCATATACACGTCACATACGGGCAGGAACCCTTACTTTTCCTCCTTGATGTCCTGTTTGCATAATGTTTGGGAATCATAGCATATCTGTAGGATTTGGATAAGTTCCATCTCATTCCTTATTTTTATTTATTTTTTTATCGCATTCTTCCTTTACCATTCCATAGTCACTAGAACCACTAAATTCCAACTTATTGTCACATCACTCCATATTCCCCCTTTAGGGGAATACTAAGATCCAGAACTACGACGATTTACCTATAGATGTTTCAACTCTTTATCTGTTTCATCTTTTCACATCATCAATGATCCTTACTCGCCTTCCGGTAATCCTTCTGCACCAAGGATAACAAAATTCCTTACCCACGAGGGTGATACTTAGTGTACCTGGCATATACAGTCCCTTAAGCTTAACATTGCTCACATTGCTTGATTTAGTGAAGCGTCTTCCTGAATAACAATTCTCTGAATTTCTAATGAATCTTCTTCTGTGGTCCTTTCTATTATCGCCGGAACACAATATGAAGTTCTTATGATGCCGACGATCATCAAGTCATTCAGTCCCTAGTTCATGTTCAGTTTATCTCTTTCACCATAGTCCATACTGATTTTTATTACTCTAGGTCTAATATTTTCTTCTGGTAATCACGTTAGCGTGGCGAACTTACTTCTCGAAATGAGGATATGATTTTAGGGCCTATACTCCTTTGTTCTCTCAACGCCTATCACCTCTCGTTTCTTCCTTCTTTTGACTATAGACTCTGTAATACTATCATTGTTATTTTTTTGATCTACCATCATCGTCCATGTATCAGATCTTACTCATAATATTTTAGTAAATCTCGTCTTATTTTCCAGCTAATATTTTTGTCTATCACTTTATTCTGAAAACTTAAACAAGACATTCCTTTGCTTTTAGCTCCCCTTTCTCCATCCAGTGGCTCTTGAGGTTGCAAGAATTCATGTTGTGAGCTTGTAGGAAGATTCTAACGCCTGGTAGTGTCTTTGTATTCAAGACATGAGAAAATGAAGTGTTTTTGTACATTACCTTTACAAGTCTTAGTTTCTAAATATTTATTGTAGAAGCATGAAGAGACTTTGAATTACTAAATTTTGATAGAAAAATCACGTTGCTAATTTTATGAATGAGTTTCTGAATATCTCTTTGATCTTTGTAGAGATTGATTAGTGAATTAGAGTGTCTGTTTTACTATTTGGGTGTAGGCCCCAATTAAATAATGACTAATGTCAAATAATTTACTAAATTTTGCCCCCTTTCAAGTATAGTATATGAGTCATAATGATAGATTAGTGGGCTGCTACGTTTTTGAGTTTAATCTTTATCCAAAACTTCAATTACTCTACCACTAATTATCAATTAACTAGGTAATGTACAATTACCCAATAATTAACCAATTACTCATATACTTAAGAATTATTTTTACTTACTTAAAATATTACTCACTTTTCACATACCTTATATACCTTACTATCATGGCCATGTGGTACCTTGTATGGTACTAGTCCATAAATATCGGGTATTTTAGCTCGGGCCGTATTTTATCCCAAATCGACAACCTTCAACGAAATTCATTTTCTTTGATTCGTTTACCCTTTAACCTTCAAGAATTTACTTATCACTTGTTTGAAATATCGTAATACTTATATTCTCAAAATAATCTCATTCCCAAACTTACGTCGATTACCTTGCCACGAAACTTTAACATACGAAAATACGTAATGTAACATCTCATTTTCGAGCTTATCTCAATTTATTTATGGCGTACTTCCATGTATGAAAACATGGGGTGTAACATCATTCCCCTCTTTGGAACATTCGTCCTCGAATATTGACTAATGCACTTAATATTCTCATAACCCATAGCTCATGTGAATACTTTAATAATCTTCTTGCCATATAGGCAATTGTTCTTTGAATAAATCCAAAGGCCAGGGCATTCCCCCCTTTAAGCCTCTTTCTCACACTACGACTTGTTGTCGGAATCCTTCTAATCTCATAACTGTTTCTACATTCTATCATGCAGCCTATACGACTATAGCTATAATACCACTTTTGTCACGACCAAAACTGATGGACCGCGACGGGCACCCGGTACCTTACTCAATCGAGTACCAGCATAACGTATCTTTCTTATTACTTCATCATATACACGTGACATACAGGCAGGAACCCTTACTTTCTCTCCTTGACATCGTGTTTGCATAATGCTCAAGAATCGTAGCATATCTGCAGGATTTGGATAAGTGCCATCTCATTCCTTTTTTTAATTATTTTTTTAATCACATTCTTCCTTTACCATTCCATAGTCACTAGAACTACTTAATTCCAACTTAATGTCACATCACTCCATATTCCCCCATTAGGGAAATACTAAGATCTAGAGCTATGATGATTTACCTACAGATGTTTCAACTCTTTAGTTGTTTCATCTTTTCACATAATCAATGATCCTTACTCGCCTTGCGGTAATCTTTCTGCACCAAGGATAACAAAATTCCTTACCTACGAGGGTGATACTTAGTGTACTTGGCATATACAGTCCCTTTAGCTTAACTTTGCTCACATTGCTTGCTTTAGGTAAACGTCTTCCTGAATAACCATTCTCTGAATTTCTGATGAATCTTCTTCTACGGTCCTTTCTATTATCGCCGGAACGCAATATGAAGTTCTCATGATGCCGACGATCATCAAGTCACTCAGTCCCTAGTTCATGTTCAGTTTATCTTTTTTCACCATAGTCCATACTGATTTTTATTACTCTAGGTCTAACATTTTCTTTTGGTAATCACGTTAGCGTCGCGAACTTACTTCTCGAAATGAGGATATTACTTTAGGGCCAATACTCTTTTATTCTCTCAATGCCTATCACCTCTCGTCTCTTCCTTCTTTTGTCTATCGACTCTGTAATACTGTTATTTTTATTTTTTTGATCTACCGTCATCGTCCATGTATTAGATCTTACTCATAATATTTTAGTAAATCTCTTCTTATTTCCCTGCTAATATTTCTGTCTATCACTTTATTCTGAAAACTCAAACAAGAAATTCTTTTGCTTTTAGCTCCCCTTGCTCTATCCAGTGACTCTTGGGGTTGCAACAATTCATGTTGAGAGCTTGTAGGAAGATTCTAACGCCTGATAGTGTCTTTGTAGTCAAGACATGAGAAAATGAAGTGTTATTGTACATTACTTTTACAAGTCTTAGTTTCTAAATATTTATTGTAGAAGAAAGAAGAGACTTTGAATTACTAAATTTTGATAGCAAAATCACGTTGCTAATTTTATGAATGAGTTGCTGAATTTCTCTTTGAACTTTGTAGAGATTGATTAGTGAATTAGAGTGTCTCTTTTACTATTTGGGTGTAGGCCCCATTTGAATAATGATTAATGTCACATAATTTACTAAATTTTGCCACCTTTCAAGTATAGCATATGAGTCATAATGATAGATTAGTGGGCTGCCACGTTTTTGAGTTTAATCTTTATCCAAAACTTTAATTACTCCACCACTAATTATTAATTAACTAGGTAATATTCCATTACCCAATAATTAACCAATAACTCATATAATTAAGAATTATTTCCACTTACTTAAAATACTACTCACTTTTCACATACCTTATAAACCTAACTATCATGGCCATGTGGTACCTTGTATGGTACTAGTCCATAAATATTGGGTATTTTAGCTCGGGCCATATGTTATCCCAAATCAACAACCTTCAACGAAATTCATTTTCTTTGATTCGTTTACCCTTTAACCTTCAAGAATTTACTTATCACTTGTTTGAAATAGCGTAATACTTATATTCTCAAAATAATCTCATTCCCGAACTTACGTCGATTACCTTACCACGAAACTTTAACATACGAAAATACGGAATATAACATCTTATTTCCGAGCTTATCTCAATTTACTTATTGGGTACTTCCATGTACGAAAATATGGGTTGTAGCATCATTCTCCTCTTTGGAACATTCGTCCTCGAATGTTGACTGATGCGCTTATCATTCTCATAACCCATAGCTCATGTGAATACTTTAATACTCTTCTTGCCATTTAGGCAACTGTTCTTTGAATAAATCCAAAGACCAGAGCATTCCCCCCTTTAAGCCTCTTTCTCACACCACGACTTGTAGTCAGAATCCTTCTAATCTCGTAACTATTGGTACCTTCTATCATGCAGCCTGTACGACTCTAGCTTTGATACGACTTTTATCATGACCAAAACCGAAGGGCCGCGATGGGCACCCGGTACCTTACTCAACCGAGTACCAGCATGACCTATCTTTCTTATTACTTTATTATATATACGTCACATACGGGCAGGAACCCTTACTTTCTCTCCTTGACGTCCTGTTTGCATAATGCTCAAGAATCGTAGCATATCTGTAGGATTTGGATAAGTTCCATCTCATTCCTTATTTTTATTATTTTTTTTATCGCATTCTTCCTTTACCATTCCATAGTCACTAGAACCACTAAATTCCAACTTAATGTCACATCACTCCATATTCCCCCTTTAGGGGAATACTAAGATCCAGAACTACGACGATTTACCTATAGATGTTTCAACTCTTTATCTGTTTCATCTTTTCACATCATCAATGATCCTTACTCGCCTTGCGGTAATCCTTATGCACCAAGGATAACAAAATTCCTCACCCACGAGGGTGATACTTAGTGTACCTGGCATATACAGTCCCTTAAGCTTAACATTGCTCACATTGCTTGATTTAGTGAAGCGTCTTCTTGAATAACAATTCTCTGAATTTCTAATGAATCTTCTTCTGTGGTCCTTTCTATTATCGCCGGAACACAATATGAAGTTCTTATGATGCCGACGATCATCAAGTCACTCAGTCCCTAGTTCATGTTCAGTTTATCTCTTTCACCATAGTCCATACTGATTTTTATTACTCTAGGTCTAATATTTTCTTCTGGTAATCACGTTAGCGTCGCGAACTTGCTTCTCGAAATGAGGATATGACTTTAGGGCCTATACTCCTTTGTTCTCTCAACGCCTATCACCTCTCGTTTCTTGCTTCTTTTGACTATAGACTCTGTAATACTATCATTGTTATTTTTTTGATCTACCGTCATCGTCCATGTATCAGATCTTACTCATAATATTTTAGTAAATTTCGTCTTATTTTTCAGCTAATATTTTTGTCTATCACTTTATTCTGAAAATTTAAACAAGATATTCCTTTGCTTTTAGCTCCCCTTGCTCCATCCAGTGGCTCTTGGGGTTGCAAGAATTCATGTTGTGAGCTTGTAGGAAGATTCTAACGCCTGGTAGTGTCTTTGTATTCAAGACATGAGAAAATAAAATATTTTTGTACATTACCTTTACAAGTCTTAGTTACTAAATATTTATTGTAGAAGCATGAAGAGACTTTGAATTACTAAATTTTGATAGCAAAATCACGTTGCTAATTTTATGAATGAGTTGCTGAATATCTCTTTGAACTATGTAGAGATTGATTAGTGAATTAGAGTGTCTCTTTTACTATTTGGGTGTAGGCCCCATTTGAAAAATGACTAATGTCAAATAATTTACTAAATTTTGCCACCTTTCAAGTATAGTATATAAGTCATAATGATAGATTAGTGGGCTGCCACGTTTTTGAGTTTAATCTTTATCCAAAACTTCAATTACTCCACCACTAATTATCTATTAACTAGGTAATGTCCCATTACCCAATAATTAATCAATTACCCATATAATTAAGAATTATTTCCACTTACTTAAAATACTACTCACTTTTCACATATCTTATACACCTTACTATCATGGACATGTGGGACCTTGTATGGTACTAGTCCATAAATACCGGATATTTTAGCTCGGGTCATATTTTATCCCAAATCAACAATCTTTAACGAAATTCATTTTCTTTCATTTGTTTAGCCTTTAACTTTCAAGATTTTACTAATTACTTGTTTGAAATAGCGTAATACTTATATTCTCAAAATAATCTTATTCCCGAACTTACGTCGATTACTTTACCACAAAACTTTAACATACGAAAATACAGAATGTAACATCTCATTTCCGAGCTTATCTCAACTTACTTATGGGGTACTTCCATGTACGAAAACATGGGGTGTAACATCATTCCCCTCTTTGGAACATTTGTCCTCCACTATAGACTGATGCACTTATCATTTTCATAACCCATAGCTCATGTGAATACTTTAATACTCTTCTTGCCATTTATGTAATTGTTCTTTGAATAAATCCAAAGGTCAGGACATTCCCCCTTTAAGCCTCTTTCTCATACCACGACTTGTAGTTGGAATTCTTCTAATCTCGTAACTGTTGCTACCTTCTATCATGCAGCCTATACGACTCTAGCTCTGATACCACTTATGTCACGACCAAAACTGATGGGCCGCGACGAACACTCGGTACCTTACTCAATCGAGTACCAGCATGACGTATTTTTCTTATTACTT
This sequence comes from Nicotiana tomentosiformis, assembly GCF_000390325.3. Taxonomy (NCBI): domain Eukaryota; kingdom Viridiplantae; phylum Streptophyta; class Magnoliopsida; order Solanales; family Solanaceae; genus Nicotiana; species Nicotiana tomentosiformis. The sequence continues at coordinate 44,816,824 of NC_090812.1, read as the reverse complement.
CATCATATATACGTGACATACGGGAAGGAACCCTTACTTTCTCTCCTTGACATGCTGTTTGCATAATGTTCGGGAATCATAGCATAGCTGTAGGATTTGGATAAGTGCCATCTTATTCCTTTTTTTTATTTTTTTTTAATCGCATTTTTTCTTTACCATTCCATAATCACTAGAACCACTTAATTCTAACTTAATGCCATATCACTCTATATTCCCCCTTTAGGGGAATACTAAGATCTAGAGCTACGATAATTTACCTATAGATGTTTCAACTCTTTATCTGTTTCATCTTTTCACATTATCAATGATCCTAACTCGCCTTGCGGTAATTCTTCTGCACCAAGGATAATAAAATTTCTTACCCACGATGGTGATACTTAGTGTTCCTGGCATATACAGTCCCTTAAGATTAACTTTGCTCACATTGCTTGCTTTAGGGAAGAGTCTTCCTGAATAACCATTCTCTAAATTTCTAATGAATCTTCCTATGTTGTCCTTTCTATTATCGTCGGAACGCAATATGAATTTCTCATGATGCCGACCATCATCAAGTCACTAAGTCCCTAGTTCATGTTTAGTTTATCTTTTTCAACATAGTCCATACTGATTTTTATTACTCTTGGTCTAACATTTTCTTCTGGTAGTCACGTTAGAGTCGCAAACTATCTTCTCGAAATGAGGATATGACTTTAGGGCCATAAATCCTTTGTTCTCTCAAAGCCTATCACCTCTCGTCTCTTCCTTCTTTTGACTATAGACTCTGTAATACTTTCTTTTTTATTTTTTTTGATCTACCATCATCGTCCATGTATCATATCTTACACATAATATTTTAGTAAATCTCTTCTTATTTTCCAGCTAATATTTCTGTCTATCACTTTATTCGAAAAACTCAAATAAGATATTCTTTTGCTTTTAGCTCCCCTTGCTCCATCCAGTGGCTCTTGGGGTTGCAAGAATTCATGTTGAGAGGTTGTAGGAAGATTCTAACGCCTGGTAGTATCTTTGTATTCAAGACATGATAAAATAAAGTATTTTTTTACATTACCTTTAGAAGTCTTAGTTTCTAAATATTTATTGCAGAAGAATGAAGAGACTTTGAATTACTAAATTTTGATAGCATAATCACGTTGCTAATTTTATGAATGAGTTGCTGAATATCTCTATGAACTTTTTAGAGATTGATTAGTGAATTAGAGTGTGTCTTTTACTATTTGGGTGTAGGCCCTATTTGAATAATGACTAATGTCAAATAATTTACTAAATTTTGCCACCTTTCAAGTATAGTATATGAGTCATAATGATAGATTAGTGGGCTGCCACGTTTTTGAGTTTAATCTTTAGCCAAAACTTCAATTACTCCACCACTAATTATCAATTAACTAGGTAATATCCCATTACCCAATAATTAATCAATTACCCAGATAATTAAGAATTATTTCTACTTATTTAAAATACTACTCACTTTACTATCATGGCCATGAAGTACCTTGTATGGTACTAGGCCATAAATATCAGGTATTTTAGCTCGGGCCGTATTTTATCCCAAATCGACAACCTTCAACGAAATTTATTTTCTTTGATTCGTTTACCCTTTAACCTTCAAGAATTTACTTATCACTTGTTTGAAATAGCGTAATACTTATATTCTTAAAATAAACTCATTCCAAACTTACGTCAATTACTTTATCACGAAACTTTAACATACAAAAATACGGAATGTAACATCTCATTTCTGAGCTTATCTCAATTTACTTATGGAGTACTTCCATGTACGAAAACATGGGGTGTAACATCATTTCCCTCTTTGGAACATTCATCCTCGAATGTTAACTGATGCACTTATCATTCTCATAACCCATAGCTCATGTAAATACTTTAATACTCTTCTTGCCATTTAGACAACTGTTCTTTGAATAAATCCAAAGGCCAAGGCATTCCCCCTTTAAGCCTCTTTCTCATACCACGACTTGTAGTTGGAATTCTTCTAATCTCGTAACTGTTGCTACCTTCTATCATGCAGCCTATACGACTCTAGCTCTGATACTACTTATGTCATGACCAAAACTGATGGGCCGCGACGAACACCCGGTACCTTACTCAACCGAGTACCATCATGACGTATCTTTCTTATTACTTCATCATATACACGTGACATACAGGCAGGAACCCTTACTTTCTCTCCTTGACGTCATGTTTGCATAATGTTTAGGAATCATAGCATATCTGTAGGATTTGGATAAGTGCCATTTTTTCCTTTTTTTAATTCCTTTTTTTATCGCATTTGTCCTTTACCATTCCATAATCACTAGAACCACTTAATTCCAACTTAATGCCACATCACTCCACATTTCCCCTTTAGGGGAATACTATGATCTAGAGCTACAACAATTTACCTATAAATGTTTCAACTCTTTATCTGTTTCATCTTTTCACATCATCAATGATCCTTACTCGCCTTGAGGTAATCCTTCTGCACCAAGGATAACAAAATTCCTTACCCACTATGGTGATGCTTAGTGTTCCTAGCATATACAGTCCCTTAAGATAAACTTTTCTCACATTGCTTGCTTTAGGGAAGCGTCTTCCTGAATAACCATTCTCTCAATTTCTAATGAATCTTCTTCTGTGGTCCTTTCTATTATCGCCGGAACGCAATATGAATTTCTCATGATACCGACCATCATCAAGTCACTCAGTCCCTAGTTCATGTTCAGTTTATCTTTTTCACCATAGTCCATACTGATTTTTATTACTCTGGGTCTAACATTTTCTTCTGGTAATCACGTTAGAGTCGCAAACTATCTTCTCGAAATGAGGATATGACTTTACGGCCTGTAATACTGTCATTTTCATTTTTTTGATCTACCGTCATCGTCCATGTATCAGATCTTACACATAATATTTTAGTAAATCTCTTCTTATTTTTCAGCTAATATTTCTGTCTATCACTTTATTCGGAAAACTCAAACAAGATATTCTTTTGCTTTTAGCTGCCCTTGCTCCATCCAGTGGCTCTTGGGATTGCTAGAATTCATGTTGAGAGCTTGTAGGAAGATTCTAACGCCTGGTAGTATCTTTGTATTCAAGACATGATAAAATGAAGTATTTTTTTACATTATCTTTACAAGTCTTAGTTTCTAAATATTTATTGTAGAAGAATGAAGAGACTTTGAATTACTAAATTTTGATAGCAAAATCACGTTGCTAATTTTATGAATGAGTTGCTGAATATCTCTTTGAACTTTGTAGAGATTGATTAGTGAATTAGAGTGTCTCTTTTACTATTTGGGTGTAGGCCCCATTTGAATAATGACTAATGTCAAATAATTTACTAAATTTTGCCACCTTTCAAGTATAGTATATGAGTCATAATGATTGATTAGTGGGCTGCCACGTTTTTGAGTTTAATCTTTAGCCAAAACTTCAATTACTCTATCACTAATTATCAATTAACTAGGTAATGTTCCATTGCCCAATAATTAACCAATTACCCAGATAATTAAGAATTATTTCCACTTACTTAAAATACTACTCACTTTTTACATACCTTATACACCTTACTATCATGGCCATATGGTACCTTGTATGGTACTAGTCCATAAATACCAGGTATTTTAGCTCGGGCCGTATTTTATCCCAAATCGACAACCTTCAACGAAATTCATTTTCTTTGATTCGTTTACCCTTTAACCTTCAAGAATTTACTTATCACTTATTTGAAATAGCATAATACTTATATTCTCAAAATAATCTCATTCCCAAACTTACGTCAATTACTTTATTACGAAACTTTAACATACGAAAATACAGAATGTAACATCTCATTTTCGAGCTTATCTCAATTTACTTATGGGGTACTTCCATGTACGAAAATATTGGGTGTAACATCATTTCCCTCTTTGGAACATTCATCCTCGAATGTTGACTGATGCACTTATCATTCTCATAACCCATAGCTCATGTAAATACTTTAATACTCTTCTTGCCATTTAGGCAACTGTTTTTTGAATAAATCCAAAGGCTAGGGCATTCCCGCTTTAAGCCTCTTTCTCACACCACGACTTGTAGTTGAAATTCTTCTAATCACGTAACTGTTGCTACCTTCTATCATGCAGCCTATACGACTCTAGCTCTGATACCACTTATGTCACGACCCAAACTGATGGGCCGCGACGAACACCCGGTACCTTACTCAACCGAGTACCAGCATGACGTATCTTTCTTATTACTTCATCATATACACGTGACATACAGGCAGGAACCCTTACTTTCTCTCCTTGATGTCATGTTTGCATAATGTTCAGGAATCATAGCATATCTGTAGGATTTGGATATGTGCCATCTTTTTCCTTTTTTTAATTCTATTTTTTATCGCATTCTTCCTTTACAATTCCATAATCACTAGAACTACTTAATTTCAACTTAATGCCACATCACTCCACATTCCCCCTTTAGGGGAATACTAAGATCTAGAGCTACAACGATTTACCTATAAATGTTTCAACTCTTTATCTGTTTCATCTTTTCACATCATCAATGATCCTTACTCGCCTTGCGGTAATCCTTCTGTACCAAGGATAACAAAATTCCTTACCCACTATGGTGATACTTAGTGTTCCTAGCATATACAGTCCCTTAAGATTAACTTTGCTCACATTGTTTGTTTTAGGGAAGCGTCTTCCTTAATAACCATTATTTGAATTTCTAATGAATCTTGTTCTGTGGTCCTTTCTATTATCGCCGGAACGCAATATGAAGTTCTCATGATGCCGACCATCATCAAGTCACTTAGTCCCTAGTTTATGTTCAGTTTATCTTTTTCACCATAGTCCATACTGATTTTTATTACTCTAGGTCTAACGTTTTCTTCTGGTAATCACGTTAGCGTCGCGAACTTACATCTCGAAATGAGGATATGACTTTAGGGCCTATACTCCTTTGTTCTCTCAACGCCTATCACCTCTCGTCTCTTCCTTCTTTTGACTATAGATTCTGTAATACTGTCATTTTTATTTTTTTAATCTACCGTCATCGTCCATGTATCAAATCTTACTCATAATATTTTTGTAAATTTCTTCTTATTTTCCAGCTAATATTTCTGTCTATCACTTTATTCTGAAAAATCAAACAATACATTCTTTTGCTTTTAGCTCCCCTAGCTCCATTCGGTGGCTCTTGGGGTTGCAAGAATTCATGTTGTGAGCTTGTAGTAAGATTATAACGCCTTGTAGTATCTTTGTATTCAAGACATGGGAAAATTTAAGTATTTTTTACATTACCTTTACAAATCTTCGTTTCTAAATATTTATTGTAAAAGAATGAAGAGACTTTGAATTACTAAATTTTGATAGAAAAATCACGTTTCTAATTTTATGAATGAGTTGCTGAATTTCTCTTTGAACTTTGTAGAGATTAATTAGTGAATTAGAGTGTCTCTTTTACTATTTGGGTGTAGGCCCCATTTGAATAATGCTAATGTCACATAATTTACTAAATTTTGCCACCTTTCAAATATAGTATATGAGTCATAATGATAGATTAGTGGGCTGCCACGTTTTTGAGTTTAATCTTTATCCAAAACATCAATTACTCTGCCACTAATTATCAATTAACTAGGTAATGTTCCATTACCCAATAATTAATCAATTACCCAGATAATTAAGAATTATTTCCACTTACTTAAAATACTACTCACTTTTCACATACCTAATACACCTTACTATCTTGGCCATATAGTACCTTGTATGGTACTAGTCTATAAGTATCGGGTATTTTAGCTCGGGCCGTATTTTATCCCAAATCGACAACCTTCAACAAAATTCATTTTCTTTGATTCGTTTACCCTTTAACCTTCAAGAATTTACTTATCACTTGTTTGAAATAGCATAATACTTATATTCTAAAAATAATCTCTTTCCCAAACTTACGTCGATTACTTTATCACGAAACTTTAACATACAAAAATACGGAATGTAACATCTCATTTTCGAGCTTATCTCAATTTACTTATGGGGTACTTTCATATACGAAAACATGGGGTGTAACATCATTCCCCTCTTTGGAACATTCATCCTCGAATGTTGACTGATGCACTTATCATTCTCATAACCCATAGCTCATGTAAATACTTTAATACTCTTCTTGCCATTTAGGCAACTGTTCTTTGAATAAATTCAAAGGCCAGGGCATTCCCCCGTTAAGCCTCTTTTTCACACCCCGACTTGTAGTCGGAATCCTTCTAAACTCGTAACTGTTGCTACCTTCTATAATGCAGCTTATACGACTCTAACTCTGATACCACTTTTGTTACGACCAAAACTGATGGGCCATTATGAACACCTGGTACCTTACTCAACCGAGTACCAGCATGACGTATCTTTCTTATTACTTCATCATATATACGTGACATACAGGCAGGAACCCTTACTTTCTCTCCTTGACGTCATGTTTACATAATGTTCTGGAATCATAACATATACGTAGGATTTGGATAAATGCCATCTTATTCCTTTTTTTAATTCCTTTTTTTATCGCATTCTTCCTTTACCATTCCATAATAACTAGAACCACTTAATTCCAACTTAATGCCATATCACTCCATATTCCCCCTTTAGGGGAATACTAAGATCTAGAGCTACAACGATTTACCTATAGATGTTTCAACTCTTTATCTGTTTCATCTTTTCACATCATCAATGATCCTTACTCGCCTTGCGGTAATCCTTCTGCACCAAGGATAACAAAATTCCTTACCCACTATGGTGATACTTAGTGTTCCTGGCATATACAGTCCCTTAAGATTAACTTTGCTCACATCGCTTGCTTTAGGGAAGCGTCTTCCTAAATAACCATTCTCTGAATTTCTAATGAATCTTCTTCTGTGGTCCTTTATATTATCGCCGAAACGCAATATAAAGTTCTCATGATGCCGACCATCATCAAGTCACTCAGTCCCTAGTTCATGTTCAGTTTATCATTTTCACCATAGTCCATACTGATTTTTATTACTCTGGGTATATCATTTTCTTCTGGTAATTACGTTAGCGTCGCGAACTTACCTCTCGAAATGAGGATATGACTTTAGGGCCTATACTCCTTTGTTCTTTCAACGCCTATCACCTCTTGTCTCTTCCTTCTTTTGACTATAGATTCTGTAACACTATCATTTTTATTTTGTTGATCTACCGTCATCGTCCATGTATCAGATCTTACTCATAATATTTTAGTAAATCTCTTCTTATTTTCCAGCTAATATTTCTATCTATCACTTTATTCTGAAAACATAAACAAGACATTCTTTTGCTTTTAGCTCCCCTGGTTCCATCCGGTGGCTCTTGGGGTTGTAAGAATTCATGTTGAATGCTTGTAGGCAGATTCTAACGCCTAGTAGTGTCTTTGTATTCAAGACATGAGAAAATGAAGTATTTTTTTACATTACCTTTACAAGTCTTAGTTTCTATATATTTATTATAGAAGAATGAAGAGAATTTGAATTACTAAATTTTGAAAGCAAAATCACGTTGCTAATCTTATGAATGAGTTGCTGAATATCTCTTTGAACTTTGTAGTGATTGAATAGTGAATTTGAGAGTCTCTTTTACTATTTGGGTGTAGGCCCCATTTGAATAATGACTAATGTCACATAATTTACTAAATTTTGCCACCTTTCAAGTATAGTATATGAGTCATAATGATAGATTAATGGGCTGCCACATTTTTGAGTTTAATCTTTATCCAAAATATCAATTACTCCACCACTAATTATCAATTAACTAGGTAATGTCTCATTACCAAATAATTAATCAATTACCCACATAATTAAGAATTATTTCCACTTACTTAAAATACGACTCACTTTTCACATACCTTATACACCTTACTATCATGGCCATGTGGTACCTTGTATGGTACTGGTCCATAAATATCAGGTATGCCTTGGGGAGTCATTGAAACCAAGACTTTCGGTTTAGTGTATATTAAAAAGAACAGAGGAAAGAGCCTAGCCTATCCTATATAGTAGAGTATTAGGCCTAACTCGCAGGAAGATCTAAAGTCTATTAAATAGTTGCCTTAGCAGATAATGGACGAGACACTAGAAGAGTGGATTTCTACTGAGGTTGCTTCTGACGGGCTTGTGAACAACTCGGTAAAATCCCCTAGTGAAAACTATGTATGTATAGTATAACTGCCGCTTCAAATCAATTGAATCAATGCAAGCATTGCTGTTCCCACATGCCTATTCTTTCATATTTTGTTGGATTCCTCGGTACATCTTATGCCAATGATGGAATAGCCTCTTTTCCTAGCTATTACTTTCCTTCATTCAGGTATGGGGGCAGGGAATACGAAGGTTGAGTAGGCTTTGTCGGTTTGAAAAGGAGAACGACGAATCCGAGTGATCGAAGGTTCATATACTGAGTGAATATTCAAACGTCTATTCATGTCACAACTTCTTGCCCCTTTGGTTGACACCCCCTTAGCCTTAGTCAGTAAGGGAGAGGGTGATTATTAGATAGGGACTTTGGAAGTTCATGGGAAGAGGATAGTGGAATAGATCATCTTTCCGGGGTTGGATTCACCGAAGTGGACGATAGGCAAGAGAAGACAAAAGAGTGGACCTGACAAGCATAATATTCATTAAATAGCCAAGCAGGAGAGTATGCACCACTCCGATGTACTAATAACTAAGTTGAAAAGAGAATGGGGCAGGTCATAGACGAAAGTGAACTATAGACTACTTACCAAAGACCATAGGCAATGGACAAAAGACCAGTAGAAGGGCATTAGTCGCCGAGGAAGCTAGTGCGCGTAGATCAAAGCTTAGTGGAGAGACCATACATAAGAAAGTTACAAGGACATGTTATCAACAGGGGGCGATGGCATGTTCGATTACGGAGAAGTCAATAATCAAAGATTATGCGGAGGGTTCAGCAATCACAAATAACCCAAGTGGAAGGATCAAGCCATTTTGAATTTTTTATTGGAAAATGAGGAGGAAGACATCTGTCATGTAGAGGCAATCCTCAAATATTTACTTTGACCTGGCGGCTTACCCGTTCTATAATAGAACGGTCCAAATGGTTAGGCGGTCTGGCGTATTATTCACTGCGTTTTATTTAAAGTAGTGTGCATCATCCGGGGTGATAAAAAAGAACCATACCCTGTTGACAGTGTCCCTGTACCTTAATCATCAGGCTACCCTCGGATTCTTCCCTCCAGATATTAATGAGGTGGGCGGGAAGGATAGAAGCCAACTTATTATATACGGATATGGATATTCCTTGTCATTCTAATCTTGATATAGTTCCAATAGGCCTATTCTTTGACTCTCCTATAATGTATAGTATATTCTTTCTATCTTCCTACTATGATAGATATTCTAACAACAAACTACTTAGCTTAGCTAGTTGACAGCTCCGCATCGTGAACTGCATCGGAAAGGGAATATGATCTCTCTTTTATAGGTTGTTTCCCTCGTATCTTACCTATCCGAGTTAGCCCTCCCAAGTGGACAAAGAGGTGGATCATCTGTTCTTGAAATAGGTCATCCCGGCTATCCCGATCTTTTATCTGTTCATTTCGTCAAGTATCTGAATCATACGATTATGAGGATTCTGCTTTTCACATTGATTCTACAGGCCTTTCCTTGCTTGTTGGAGTAAAAACCTCGACAACAGCCTTCATTGAACCCCTTCTTCGTACCTGCTACCTATGAAACAAGTCCCCTTTTCATTCACTAAAGAGGACACAGCTGATAAATGGATGGATATACATTTGATGGCCAGTTCTATGAAGAGTAATCTCGAGTTGGAGGCATCGTTGGGAAAAAACCAATTGATTCGGTTTTCTCGAAATAAACGAGTGGACTTGAAATCATAGATCCATTTTGTGATCCACGCGACTCAGACATGAATCCTATATCTTACCCACCCAGTGCTATTCTGATTGAATTTCAAAGATCTCGCTCGCTGTCAAAGTGCATTTTGTGAAGTGTTCTCTTCCCCTATCACCTGATATAAAGTCAACTGGACACCATGATCGGAGTCGTGGTTTGAAGATGATGATTTGAAGATTCATTAGATGGAGAAGGGTGTCTAGGTTGCCGATACCGAGGTTGAATGAATTATTCCACCTAGCAACAGCAAAAGTGGAGTTTGGCACAGGTCAAAGGGGAAATCAAGGAGGAATTCTACTTCGGAAAGGAAAAGGGTAGTTCCAAACGAAGGACTCAGTCTCAAGGGCCAAGCTTCCCGGTGTTCAAGTGTTATGTCCCGAGGGCTTGTGTCCGTCAAAAGATTCCTTTTTTTTCTTTTTGGTCTTTCCTTGCAATGAACCAAAAGGTGACACGTGCAACCAGGTATAACGTGTCAAAGGTCACCAAGTCGTCGTAAAGGGGAGTAGGTTGTTTTGTGCATCCAATAACTAAAAGATTTTACGGAGAAGGGTTGAGTTGCGTAATAGCAGATTCATAGGTTAATAAATCGTTGGATTTGAAATAAAACTCTCTACCTTGGGAGGATAGGAATTGAGACTTTCAATGGTCCGCTCTTCTCTCCTCGTGATCGAAGCTGACCCTAGAAGATGGGTATTCCTTCTTAAGAGGACACTAACCCTCCCGATCTTGCTAGCCGGGGGCTCAGTCTTTCAAGATTCAATCTTTCCCCTTCCGGTCCCAGGGAATCGCTCTAATAGTTGGAGGTTTACTATGTCCCCAATTTCTCTTTATTAAGAAAGTCGGTTCTCTGCTATAATTAGATTAAGATCGTAAAAACATAAGCTTGTAATATAGCTAGACCAAATTCAATAAATGGAGTCCGGTAATAACATTATGAAACTGAACCCATATGGCAGAAAACAAAAGCAACAGGTACTTTTGTTCGGGTTCATTCATGTCTAATAAACTTCAAAAAAAAGGAGATTCCGGTATTAGAGTTGAGTGGACAGGTGATGGGAGCATGGGGGGAAGAGTAAAGACAAGATGAAAGTAATATTTCCGGCATCTTACTTTACTAGTTTCATTTCCGTATGATAGTCACCCCTTCATCGGTAAAGCAGAGTTAGTAGCTTCTTTCTTTGCTACTGCTGTCATACCACAAAGAAGTCCAATAGTTGCACTTACTTCTTCCTTCAACCCTGAAAAGAGCATATGCATCCCGGGATTCTCTCCATCTCAGAAATGGATTCCCCTGCAAGGGTACTTAAGAACGACTACGGCTATGAAAAGCTTATCGAAAGAGGAGGAATGAGTGTAAACTCGACTCTAAAAGTTTCAGTTGCCTCCCTCTCTCCGCCCTATAACTGAAAAAAGGAGCACGGTGAAAAGCCAACCTGAGTTTTTTTTACATTTAACGAGGGAAGACCTTAAGTATTGAATAAATTTAATTACACCTATATCGCAAAAAGAAGTTTCTCTAGCTTTAGCGCGCAGCCTTTCTCCTATGAGGAAAGTGACTCTTTCCGATTCATGTCTGGCCCTTCCTGGATCTGGATCACAGTATACCGGCGACTTTGTCCTTGAATTCATTCTATTTCATATCCACCAATCCGTGGAAGAGACCAAGATAAAGTAAGATAGATTTAGGCCCGGCAGGTGGGTCTAGAATGGATTACCCAACGGGTCCTGACTTTTCAACAACAGAGGCAAAAACTTACTCTTTCAAGTCAAAGTCAAAGTCGGGTAGACTAAGATCGAGTTTATTTTTTACAGTTGTTCCAGAGATATGGGTATAGGGTGAATTCTATTCACTCTTTATGAAGTTTCGTGCACTCCATATAACATTAAAAAAATGTAAGTATGGTGCCTCGGTAGACGTGTAGACCGAGAGAGTTTCTGCCGATCCCGATCTAGATGTGCCAAAGATTGGGGATTATGAGGGTACGGTGCTATCCTTGTACTTTGTTTGTTGCATATGGTCTAATGCACACTTGCCCCTTTTTTCTCACTGTTTTGGTGGTTCGTCAATTTGAATCTATTTTCTTTATGCTACCGAAAGACGGAAAGGGGAACCGACTCGTTCCTTCCTTTGGAGGACGAATCAAGGCCTGAAGTTGGTTCGTCGATCAAGAGGAGAGAAGGATCAACAAAGATTTCATACCCTATGCTATTTCTTTTTCTCTCTCCCCCAGATATGCCTTCAATAAGTCTTCCAACTATTCTTGTGTGACGACATCTATGATTGTGAAATTCAGGAATGAACAGTTGCAACAATCATGTTCAATTTCTTTTGATAGTTTTAGACTGTGGTGCTTTGTAATCAAGGGAGAGAAGGAATTTCATGGAAAGGTAGCTCACATACCTTTACAGGCCTAATTCTTTAATAATCACTTCAGCTCTTTCATACTTCTGACGTTGACTCATCTTGTGTGGAAGTCTTAAGAATGCAGCAAAAACTAAGGTTTCCTCTACAGTCAATTGTGGAAAAAGCACATCATCTTGTGTCACGAAAACCACCTAGCACAACATTGCTCAATTCGGTATGGAAGTTAATTCAAAATCACGTACATTGAAAGAAAGACTTTTATATATTCTTGATTTTAAGGCAATAGAAAGAGAGAAAGAAAAAAGAATTATTGATGGATAGGTAATATACCTCCTATTGATAGCTGTATTATATGGGATGTCATTGTATGTGACAGTTCCTATGACATTTTCTTGCAATCTTCCTCCCAATATCTTTAACAAGGTTGTTTTCCCACTGCCAGAAGGCCCCATTAAGGCAATAATTTCACCCTTCCTGTGATACACTTGAGTATCTGCTTGTAACTGTCATGCTAAAACTAGGAAGCTACCCTTGATACAATTGCCCTGACATGATTGTTGGAGGAAGCTTGGCTAATCTTCACCTTATACTCAACATCCACGAACTGCATTCAAAGACCATTTAAATGGCAGAAGCCAAAACTCTGAAACATATATCAACAATTTTATTCTTTGAAACATTTCTGAGACATGAAAGATTGGTTAGAGAAAAAAAAGTACCTTGAGAAATATGGGGAGGGGTTGATCTTTATCAGCAATTGATGTATCATCCTCTATCTCTATATCAATTTTAGAGCTTTTGTTTCTGAGGTACACTCGATTGAAAGAGGAAGGGAGACAACTCAAATTCCAGCAAAGAAATAGAAAGAGTCGTGCTTGAAAGTGGAATTCTTCTAAGATGCTCGATTTTGTTGCATGCTCTGCTCCAAAAATGCAGAGAGATGCCATGGAAAGTCATGGGAGAGGCAGGCTAAGTAAAATAATATACTGGTGCTATTGATTATAGAATCTTATGAATCAAACATGGCACACTTTCTATATCTCCTCCGTCTACAAGGTAAACATCTTAGCTTAGAGCACATTGCGTTCGCCACCACCCAGGTTGGCTGGTGCATTGGCCTTATCATAAGAAGTCCGATAGCAATATATCTCGTGACACGCTCTGCGTGGCATGTTTTTTTAGAAAGTTCGTATAACTTCAACAGAATCATTCTTTATGAATCAAGTACCATTCAAACAAAGGGTGCATTGCCTCTTTGAGTGAAGAAGAGAGGGGATTTGTATAGACACTCTTGAGCCATGTTCGTCGCCCTGAGCTTACCATTATTTCATTCTATTCTATTGATTGGTTCTACATCCAAAGAACATATACATGGAGCTATGACGACTTACGTACATCTTGTTGACTAAACGATCGGGTATACCACGCCACGTATCATCCCCCTTTTCCATAGATGAGGGATAAATAAAAATCGAAGTTGAGTATAATATACTCAATTTCTTCTTTAGTAGGCTTATCTACAACATCTGATGGTGCCCTCGTGGGCACGTTCCTCTCTGGGGCGGTCTAGTCCAATCGAAGTCAACTGATTCACATGAAATATAGGGTTCGTTTTCACCGAGCTGGTCGCTTGAGTCTATAGGCTACCTTTCCTATCTGCTTTTCTACAAGGTCTACTTTCTGACCAGGCCAAGCCTTTAGTTTGTTTAAGTAGGTTTGGGTTAAGGTCATTGCGCTCCTGCCATCTCTTGGCAAATTAGGCTAATGGGCAAGCCCCTCTTGTCGCAATGGTGTGGGGCGTCAGAGGCTGTTACCCTGTGGCAAACTCGAAGGGGCTGAAGTTCATCGTAGATCTTTTTGGTTGTTAAGTTATAGCAGGAGTGAACAACATTCAAAAATGTAAGTCTTTCTGGTTTGCACTTGTTACAACCCAAATTCGCGTACCTTAGATCACGCCGTAAGTTAGTCGACGTAAATCCAAGAAGAGATTATCTTTGAGATGATAAGAAGTTAATCCTATTGGTCTTAAACGATACAAGGGTGTATAAGAGTGGTTAACAAGTACTAGAAGTTAAACGAATCAAGGATGTTGTAACCCGTATTTTCGGGTAACACTAGAGGTGATTAATTGTCCCAAGAGGTCATGTTTTAATGTATTTGAATTATATAATATCCGCATCATAAGTCTTGAAGTCAAGCGAGTTATGAAATAAAAGTCGATAAAAGTTATCGCAACTTAGGTTTATAATTTTACTTAAACTTTAGGTCAAATGTTATTGTATTTTTCTCCCAATGTGCTTGGAATTATGGGGTGATCTACCTATCAAATTGAAGATCTATGAGTCTAGTTTCTAACGCATTAAACCGTTCATCGATACGATCTCGGAATAGAGAGATATTCGCATTTTCGTGAGAGTGCGCAAGCAGCTCTCTTTGGGGCCCACAAAGGCGGTTTAAGACATTTGGACATATATAAGATAACTCAACCCCGTTTTAAGTCATTATTTTTCAGTATATTCAGACCTTATAACCCTAAAAACATTCTCTCAAGGTTCTCTCATGATCCAAGACCCAAACAAAGGGCAAACAACACAAATCAAATGTCGGGAATCCCGTGGCGCTAGTAAGTTTCTTGTTCTTCTTGTTGTTGCTGATTTTTGTGTTGTTCCAGCTCGTGTGGGAGGTTGTTTTAAGTGTTTTATGTCCTGTAAATACACCTTCAAGTTTTTAATATCAACCCTAGGTGATTTCAAGTCTTCTAAAGTAATTCTAGTGCCGAAAAACCCGAATTGATAGCTAGTTTCGCTTCCTTGTTCTTGTGGCAGAATTGGAGAAATATTTCGTGGAAAATTAAGGTCAAATTGGAGTTGTTATTTCTGTTTAAAGGTAAGGAACCTCTTACTCTATATATATATTTAAGATTATCCAAGTTGCAGCTAAGTCGTTGAAGCTAGAACTTGTGAAATATATATCGAAAGGCTTGGTAGTAATGTTGTTGGTTGGTGGACTGTTTTGGAGGCTCAATATGATTATTAATGATGTTGTTTGGGCTGTTTGATGATTGTATTGACTTGTGGGAAGTCATATAAATAGGGGAGGTGCTTTCCGTTTCATCGTAAAATAGGTTGTGGTTGATACATAATAGTTACGACGCTTAAACGATAATGATAGTGCCATTTCTCTTATTGTAGACTAAGGAGTCGTGACATTTGCATAGCTTGAGGTTGGGCAGTATATACAAGGTATGTGAGGCTATCCCCTTCATTCTTTTGCACGACTCCGATTGTACATAATGTAATGAACGAGCTCCCAAAGATACTCTACTCTTAGAAGCTAGCAGTACTTACATTGCTGCCCTTCTTATGAA